>NW_022988146.1:0-235000 GCF_902827165.1 Trematomus bernacchii
TCTATCTATCTATCTATCTATCTATCCATATATCTATCTATCAATCTATCTATCTATCTCTCTATCTATCTCTCTATCTATCTATCTATCTATCTATCTCTATCTATCATCTATCTCTATCTATCTATCTATCTATCTATCTATCTATCTATCTATCTATCTATCTATCTATCAATCTATCTATCTATCAATCTATCTATCAATCTATCAATCTATCTATCTATCTATCTATCTATCTATCTATCTATCTATCTATCAATCTATCTATCTATCTATCTATCTATCTATCTATCTATCAATCTATCTATCTATCTATATATCTATATATCTATCTATATATCTATCTATCTCTATCTATCTATCCATCTATCTCTCTATCTATCTATCTATCTCTATCTATCTATCTATCTATCCATCTCTATCTATCTATCTATCTATCTATCAATCTATCAATCTATCTATCAATCTATCAATCTATCAATCTATCAATCTATCTATCTATCTATATATCTATCTATCTATCTATCTATCTATCTATCCATCTATCTATCTATCTTTCTATCTATCTCTATCTATCTATCTATCCATCTATCTCTCTATATATCTATCTATCTATCTATCTATCTATCTATCTATCTATCTCTATCTATCTATCTATCTATCTATCTATCTATCTATCTATCTATCTATCTATCTATCTATCTATCTATCTCTATCTATCTATCTATCTATCTCATTTACAACTGGGTTTCTTTTAAGCAGTGGTGGAAAGTAACTGAGTATATTAACTCAAGTATTATACTTAAGTACATGTGCTTTACTTGAGTATTTCCATTTGATGCTACTTCATACTTACTTCACTACAATTTGGAAGAAACTCGTACTTTTTACACACTACATTTATTTCACAAGATTAGTTACTTTGTTGGTTGAGATTACAAGCAAATATAAAACATAAATCAAACTAATAGAGAAAAAACTATATCAATCTATCTATCTATCTATCTATCTATCTATCTATCTATCTATCTATCTATCTATCTATCTATCTATCTATCTATCTATCTATCTATCTATCTATCTATCTATCTATCTATCTATCTACCTATCTTAATATAGGTTAAGATATTCCGGAAGCAGTAAATACAGTTATTCAAATTAGCTCTACCTTTACCAGCTGTGATGAACATGTTAATGCATCCATATTTATTAAAATAAATGACTCCGAGATAGGCCATATATATATGTTCATCAAGTAAAGGTGTGTTCATTTATGCAGGTGCTGTACCCACATTCTCAAATTATTTTTCGTGAGACGTCATACGGTAACATATTTCAGTTAGGAAGCACTTTACAAACAACTCCTTACATATAATGATGATATAGTTGACGTAGCAATTTTAGCCAAAGCTGCAGGCCTGACAGTGTTGGCAGGTCTTGTCACGTCTTTTTATGGGTTAACATTTTTTTTAAACGATTGGATGGACGGTCATTCAGTGTCCCCAGAGGATGGATCCTGACTGAGTATCCATTGATCTCCCTCATCTTTAAAATGTGTTCAATACTTGCGTACTTAATTGTTAAACTAAACTGGGGAACAATAATGTGAACGTTGTCAGAGGAAATCATGATATAAATGATTAGATATTCCTGAAATGTAGCACATATCACTTTGGATTTGATATTCGTACTATATCATTGTAACAAATACTTTAAAGTAACTCATAATTGTCTCCTGACTTTCAGTACAAAAATGAGCTTTGGAAGGAGCATCTTGTGCAAGAGTATTTAAAAAAATATTAAATATTACTTGTTAGTGTGAAAATGAAATTCCAATATCTAATTTAGTGATATTGCATATTACTGCCTACCATAGCAAACGCCTCAATGCTGCGCATGAGACTGTCAAGGTTCAAGGTTCTTTATTTGTCAAACGAACATAGCTACAGTGTAGTTATGTCGATGAAAATCTTGTGTCACAGGCTTCTCCAACAGTGCAACACAATAACACAGATAAACAGAAAAATATAGTGCAAGTAAATAGTAAATAGTAAATACAAGAAGAAAAATAGTTTAAAAAAGTGAAATAGTGCAATAAGAGTCTATATGCAAGTAATTGAAATATGATATATTAGGTAAATAGATAAATCATTTTTAAGTAGCAGATTAATATTATGGATGTTGTTAAAGCAGTTCAGGTGTTTAACAGTCTTATCGCCTGTGGTATGAAACCGTCTCTGAATCTGGTGGTTTTAGTCCGGATGCTGCTGTAACACCTGCCAGACGGCAGCAGACTGAACAGTATGTGGCTGGGGTGATGGGGGTCTTTTATAATCCGGAGGGATTTCTTCCTGAGCCGCTGGGAGCAAAGATGGCCATGGATGGCAGCTCCGTCCTGGTGATGATCTGTGCAGTTTTCACCACCCTCTGTAAAGCCTTACGATTGAGGGCGTTGCAGCTGCCGTACCAGGCCGTGATGCAGCCAGTCAGGATGCTCTCTATGGTGCACCTGTAGAAGGTCAGGATGCTCTCCATGGTGCACCTGTAGAAGGTCAGGATACTCTCTATGGTGCACCTGTAGAAGGTCAGGATACTCTCTATGGTGCACCTGTAGAAGGTCAGGATGCTCTCCATGGTGCACCTGTAGAAGGTCAGGATACTCTCTATGGTGCACCTGTAGAAGGTCAGGATCCTCTCTATGGTGCACCTGTAGAAGGTCAGGATACTCTCTATGGTGCACCTGTAGAAGTTGCAGAGTATCCTGGAGTCCATGTTGAACCTCCTCAGCCTGCGGAGGAAGAAGAGCCGCTGTCAAGCTTTTTTGGTGATGGTGGTGGTGTGAAGAGTCCATGGGTGTTTCTCAATCTTGAGTACGCTTGCTTGGTAGCACATGTCTTCCGAGTCACTTGCTTCAGAAGCGAGGCAAGAATACTTCCTGCCATTCGGAAAACGAAGAGTGGAACAGGCTAGCAAGTGTGCAGGTGTGCGTCATATGAGAGGCCCCGCCTTACATTTTCCGCCACAGATTTGGGGAAATTGGTCCGTGCGCAAAGCATTGTGGGGATTTTAAGACCGCTGAGTCTACACATGTGCAGCCTCGAAATTTCTCGCTACGAAGTACACCGGGCACGGTAGAATTCCAAGTATGCTGGACATTGGAACAGTCCTTCGGCGGCACTCGATGACGTAGTATGCTTGAAATAGTGGCTCTGGAGCAGCTTTACTCGACATTGAGAAACAACCCATGTCAGGTCCTCAGTGATGTGGACACCGAGGAACCTGAAGTTGCTGACTGTCTCCACTGTAGTCCCGTTGATGGCGATGGGGGCGTGTCCCTCTCCCTGCTGCTTCCTGTGATCCACAATCAGCTCCTTTGTTTTGCTGACGTTGAGATGGAGGTTGTTATCCTGGCACCAAGATGTCAGGTTTGCGACCTCCTCTCTGTACGCCGTCTCGTCGCCGTCGGTGATCTGGCCGATGACGGTCGTGTCGTCAGCAAACTTCACGATGGTGTTGGAGCTGTGTGTGGCCACGCAGTCGTGTGTGAACAGGGAGTAGAGGAGAGGGCTGAGCACGCAGCCTTGAGGGGCTCCGGTGTTGAGGATCAGGGTGGAGGATGTGATGTTTCCCACCCGCACTGCCTGGGGTCTGCCCGTCAGGAAGTTCAGGATCCAGTCACAGAGGGCGCTGTTGAGCCCGAGGTCTCTGAGCTTGATGACCAGCTTGGAGGGCACAATGGTATTGAATGCTGAACTGTAGTCAATGAACAGCATTCTCACATATGTGTTCCTCTGGTCCAGGTGTGAGAGGGCAGTGTGGATGGTGTGGGCTATGGCGTCTTCTGTGGACCTGTTTGCTCTGTAGGCAAACTGCAGGGGGTCCAGAGAGTCAGGGAGGGAGGAGGTGATGAAGGTTTTGACTAACCGCTCAAAGCACTTCATTATGATGGAAGTGAGTGCGGACCTGTTGAAGATATCTGTGAACACCTCTGCCAGCTGAACTGCACACACCCTGAGAACACGGCCAGGGATGCCATCAGGTCCAGGAGCCTTGTGTGGGTTAACCCTTTTAAAGGATTTGCACACATCTGCCCTGTTTAAAACAAAAGGGCCGGGCTCCTGATCCTTCTGTGCCTCCACAGCCTGGCTGCTCTCAAAACGTGCAAAAAAGCTGTTCAGCTCATCTGGGAGAGATGCGCACGCAGACACTCCCGCAGCACCCCCCGCTGCTCCTTTGTAGTCTGTCATTGTTCTTAGTCCCGCCCACATGTTCCAGGTGTTACAGCCTTTGAAGTCAGACTCCACCTTGTCTTTGTACTGTCTCTTTGCATTGTTAATTGCTCTCCGGAGTTCATACCTAGATTTCCTGAACTCCTCCAAATCTCCAGCTCTGTGCGCGATATTGCGCGCTTTCAACTTGCCACACACCTCGCCGTTTATCCAGGGCTTTTGATTCGGGAATGTCCGTACTGAAACCTTCGGTACCACGTCATCGATGCATTTCCCAATGTAGCAGATGACAGTGTCCGTGTGTGTGTTGATGTTGTTGTCCTCAAACACACTCCACTCCGTAGATGCAAAGCAATCCTGCAGAGCTGAGTCTGACTCCTCACTCCATCGTTGTAGTGTCTTTGTTACCGGTCTGTCCCTTTTAAGTTTCTGCTTGTAAGCAGGCAGCAGCAGCAGTGAGATGTGGTCTGATTTGCCGAAGGGAGGGCGAGGGAGAGCCTTATATCCATGTCGAAAAGGGGAATAAACATGGTCCAGTATGTTTTCCCCGCGCGTCGGGCAGCTGATGTGTTGGTAGTACTTCGGCAGGACCTTCTTCATGTTAGCGGTGTTAAAATCCCCAGCCATAATGAACGCCGCCTCTGGCCGTGAAGTCTCCGTACTGTCGATTATCCCAAACAGCTGATCGAGTGCCGTGTTGTTGTCGGATAGCGGCGGAATATACACTGCTGTTATCACAACAGATGTGAATTCCCTCGGCAGATAAAAGGCCCGGCATGAGATCATGAGGTGCTCTAAATGAGCAGAACAGTCCGAAGAAATAATCCTCACATCTGTGCACCAGTCATTACACACACACCGCCTCCTTTACTTTTCCCCGAGTTAGCAGTCCGGTCCTGACGAAAAATAGTGAATCCGTCAGGAACAATGGCGGAGTCCGGGATTGCGGGGTTTAGCCAAGTCTCAGTGAGAATGAACACGTTACAGTTCTTAATGTCCCGTTGAAAAGCAATCCGACTTCTGAGTTCATCTAGCTTATTTTCAATGGATTGAACATTAGCCAGAAGAATACTCGGAAGAGGGGGTCGGTTTCCTCGTTTCCTCAGTCTGACCAGCAGCCCGGCGCGAGACCCCCGCTTGGTCTTCTTCTTGCGTCTCTCAGGTAGGACAGCAACAGGTAGCCATGGCGGATCTCCATTGTGTGTCGGTGGGTTATTGTCCACAAGGTTTCTGATGTGAAGAAGTTCCTCTTTGCTATATTGTATAGCAGAGTTGGTGCGGTCGGCTTGCATGTTGCGAACCATGTTAAAAGCAAAACGGCAAAAAGTAAATAAACACTGAAAAACTATGAAGAAGGGCAAAGTTGGAGAGGAGCCAAAAGACAATGCGGCCATCTTCACCGGCGCATTTATTATAGGTCTTATTTAAATAAGATTGTATTCATCTATATACTTAACTTGACATATTTCTTCATTTATTTATTTTCTTTCCTCCCAGGTAGCCTTGAATAAATCTGCCAGAATGTCAAATATCTCTTATGAATAAATAAACTTTATAAACCATATTTAAGGTCATATGAATCATATGAAACTCTTAAAATGCCTGCCTTTACAACATTAAGTATTTAACGTAATATTGCCTAACCCTGCGATTTATCCGTATATGCTTCAAAATTAGCACCATATCTGTATATAATTATACAAACTTGTCTGTAACTTTCCTCACATGTGCAACAACTTTAATAAGATAAGATTGACTTTATTGATCCCAATTTGGGATTTCTTTTCATCACAGCATTCTAAAACAAGGCATTGCACATAATGTGAAAACAAATAAACATCTGAAAATAGAAAATAAAATTATGTTGACAGAAATCTGTAGATTATCCGTCTGTACTGTCACCTAACATGTGAATATACTTTGACCTCAACTCTTTGCACTTCCTGGTTGGATGCTAACTGCATTTCATGTGCAATGACAATGAAGTTGAATCTAATCTAATCTAATGCAGCGACATAAACATATCCAGTAGTGAATTCCCATATGATGGATGTTTTCCTAAAGTGAAAATAGATACAAGGGACCTCATTTATCCTGAATCTCCTCCATGTGCATTCTCATTGGTACAAGCAGAAAGTAATCACCACTGTGTAATGCACCAACCCTACTGCTCTGTTAATATCACTGTCTTTGGTGCATACTGATACATGTTCTGCTCTGGTGAGTGTGTGTGTGATGAATGTGTGTGTGTGTTGTGCCTGGGGGTGTGTGTGTGTGTGTGTGTGTGTGTGTGTGTGTGTGTGTGTGTGTGTGTGTGTGTGTGTGTGTGTGTGTGTGTGTGTGTGTGTGTGTGTGTGTGTGTGTGTCTCTTTAGACGATGTGTTGGCCAGGGATGCCGGGGAGTGTGTGATCTGTCTAGAGGAACTGCAGCAAGGGGACACCATAGCCAGACTGCCTTGCCTCTGCATCTACCACAAAAGGTGACACACACACACGTACACACACACACAAATTTGAATTGCTGCCGAATATATAATTTTGCACTTCTTCTAATTAAATCCACTCACTGCACTCCAATAAAGACGTTCCTAAAAGATGACCAGTAGTGGTTGCATTTGATATAGAGGTTATTAATATTATACGGTTGGACAGTAGATTGGTGCAGTGATGACGTATTTTCGTAGGCCGAGCCGGAGGTTAGCAATACAAGGGCTCCGTCCACTAAAATAAATGACATTTCTCCATTGGAATTTTTACATATTGCAGAAAATAAGATCTGTGGAAAACACATTTTAAGGATTTGTTCACTTTTTGTTTAGCAGGATAATCTCCACATATTAACACATGTTGTTTGACATGTGTGTGTGGGTGTGTGTGTGTGTGTCTGTGTGTGTTTGTGTGCAGCTGTATAGACTCGTGGTTTGAGATCAATCGGTCCTGCCCTGAACATCCCTCTGACTGACCTGCAGGCCCATTATGAATACTGTTCAAGGTGAGACACACACACACACACACACACACACACACACACACACACACACACACACACACACACACACACACACACAATTCATATATAATTTCCTAAATTGGGATTATTAAAGTATATATCTATCTATCTATTTGGCTTTTGGCTTTGTATTCAAATTCCAGTGTGGCCCATCTACTGTCTTCTTCCATTGATATGATGTTAGCAATGGCTGTTTTTATGACACCTAAAAGCTTCAGACATAAAACGTAGTTCTTGAATTATTGTATTCCATTTATATTTGTCATTAAATACATTTCAAAAGAATTGTTCTCTGTGATGGTCCAAGACTTTATTTTCCATGAACCAGTCTTTAAACACTGCCAGATCCCATACCGTGTTCCCTTTACTGTTTACTTCCTGTCTGTCTTCCTCTGCTGTTCCCTTTAGTGTTTACTTCCTGTATGTCTTCCTCTGCTGTTCCCTTTACTGTTTACTTCCTGTATGTCTTCTTCTGCTGTTCCTGTTAGTATTTACTTCCTGTCTGTCTTCCTCTGCTGTTCCCTTTACTGTTTACTTCCTGTATGTCTTCTTCTGCTGTTCCTGTTAGTATTTACTTCCTGTCTGTCTTCCTCTGCTGTTCCCTTTACTGTTTACTTCCTGTATGTCTTCTTTTGCTGTTCCCTTTAGTGTTTACTTCCTGTCTGTCTTCTGCTGCTGTTCCCTTTAGTGTTTACTTCCTGTCTGTCTTCTTCTACTGTTCCTGTTAGTATTTACTTCCTGTCTGTCTTCCTCTGCTGTTCCCTTTACTGTTTACTTCCTGTATGTCTTCTTCTGCTGTTCCCTTTAGTGTTTACTTCCTGTCTGTCTTCTTCTGCTGTTCCCTTTAGTGTTTACTTCCTGTCAGTCTTCTTCTGCAATTCCCTTTAGCAGCGGTGGGTTATCGAGTATTATCAACCTCTAAAATGTCCAAATTGACCAATCAGAATCGAGTATTCAACTAGGCTGTGTAATATGTATTAATATGTTGCTTGAAGATAATATACTGTATATATAATATAAACCATATACTCTATAACTTCAACTACAGTATCATTTCATTTTCTAAATATCTGTGTGTCTCTGTCTCTGTCTCCAGGACATCTCGTGGTTGTGCCATGGATATCTGGACACAGACACAACCAAATCTGATGAACCAATCTTCACTTCCTTACCCTGACAGAATCCATCACCTTAACCAAGATACTTACTCCTTGTCAATGAACCCAACAAACGTGAACCATCGTACATGAAAGGGCCCTTCCTGTCGTCGGCTGAAGAGAATGCTCCCCCCCCCCCCCCCCCCCCCCTGTCCTCCTTTCACTCTTCTCCATACGAGCGCTCCCTCAAAGGGCTTCATCTGCCTCACCCCCCCTCCAGCTCCAGCCCCCTCCCTGACATGCTCAGGTCCTCGCAGGCCTCCAGCGGCCAGCCTTCCATCTTGTATCTGGATGCAGGCCTGTCAGTCACTAGTCAAGCCCCCCATGGCCTTAACTGGGGAGGAGAGGAAGCAGATCGGGGGGGAGGACGAGGAAGAAGAAAACCAACCAATGGAGGATTGTTGTGCTGCTTCCTTTGAGATCAAACTTTTACATGACTTGGTGGGCCTCATTTCAAAACAGACCAACCGTGCTTATAGTTCCTCTGCCCCCTCCTCGCCAATTCGAGTCATATTAAATCAAAAAGTCTCAAAAATGCTTCTTAGGTCTGGTCTGTGCACAACTGCACTGAAAAAACTGATCATTGACTTGAATTAAATGTTTTATGTTAACAGGCTTCACATAACTGTATTAGGTTAGCTAAAGCAATAATATCCAGCTTAAATAAAATATATTGGGTTCAACTTCATATGATTGCTTTAAACTAACCTAATACAGTTATGTGAAATCTGTTGACATAAGACATTTAATTAAAGTCAATGTTTCAGTTTTTGGAGGATGAGGGATAAGACCCAAACAAACTGGGATGTCAGAAAGCTGGATGAGGGGGGGTCTAAAGATGGACTGGGGGGTGAAGAGGAGCAATCTGAGCACTTCAGATCGGGGTGGAGGAAAGGGGCCAGCAGTGTAGATAAAGATCCTACTGTGTTACATGTGTGTTTGGGATGCTCCAGTGTCAGGCTTCACATGGTATGTGTATGTACACTATGTGTGTGTGTGTGTGTGTGTGTGTGTGTGTGTGTGTGTGTGTGTGTGTGTGTGTGTGTGTGTGTGTGTGTGTGTGTGTGTGTGTGTGTGTGTGTGTGTGTGTGTGTGTGTGTGTGTGTGTGTGTGTGTGTGTGTGTGTGTGTGTGTGCGCGCGCGTGCGTGCGTGTGTGAGAGTGAGAAAGCGTGACAGCTCAGTGTAGAGGGCTGACTGAGACACTGCTATGTGTGTGTATGTGTGTGTTGAAATGTTTACAGTCTAGATGTTCCCTGTGTGTGCGACTGGCAGTCCTCCCTTTACTTTGCTGATGTTTACAGCTACAGAGAAGCGACATGACATATTGTAAATTACGCGCCTAACCTCTCGGTTCTTTCTTTTTACATCTGCCAGGTTTTTCATGTGATCATGATTGGTCATTTTCTCATGAGAGTTTGAGAGTGTGTGTGTGTCTCTGTGCATAATGATTGTTGTGCATGTGTGTGTGTGTGTGTGTGTGTGTGTGTGTGTGTGTGTGTGTGTGTGTATGTGTGTGTGTGTGTGTGTGTGTGTGTGTGTGTGTGTGTGTGTGTGTGTGTGTGTGATTCTAAAGGCGCCTTTTGGTCTCTGCTACTGTCGGTTCCCCACGTTGTGTTTCTGCTAGAGTCGGTCTGGCTGACAGCGCCTGGAGACGCCTCTCAGACCCCCAAGAGGATTTTGTAGTCCCGCTGTGGATCCACTGGACTGGGCTTATTTATTCATTTGTTATTTAACAATATTTGTTTAATATTCCAATCATGTGAGGTGTTACCCACTCTTCAGAATGCCAAGAGCTGATGTATGAAGACTTCTACAAATGAACATACAAACAAACTGCATTTACAAAGCTACTGTAAACAAATGGTGGAATAAATTGTGCTAGATGAGAGACTCCATTTTTATTCATGTTCCCTCTGTGACCCAGATACACTTCATACAAAGTGAGCAGCAATGGGCTTTCCACCAAGCGCAGGGGTGGAAGAAGTATTCAGATGCTTTACTTGAATAAAAGTACCAATATGTTATTGTCAAAATACTTATTACAACTAAAAGTGCTGCACTCAAAATCTTACTTAAGTACAGTACTTGAGTAATTGTACTTAGTTACTTCCCACCTCTTCTCAAGCATAGTGTGGGCCTACAGTATAGAGACAATATTTGAGTATACCTGTAAATAATGGGACATAGTCTTGCCCCTGAATCATGTGCCACTCTTACACCACTCAGAAATGTCCAACACAATGCAGCAGTTATTCTGGGATTGAATGTGATGTCTCTTCTTTCTGTAACCAGGCTGTGTAATACAATCTCATTGGATTCTTTAACGACATTTCCCAGAATAGCTGTCCTCTTCAAACAGTATAGTGGTGCAGCAATAAGTTCTAAAATCCGTAAAAGAGTTAGAAATGTACAACTTCCAGGTTCCCTTTTCTCTACGTTTTTGAAAATGTTTGGTTAGATGCCTGAAACGTTCACTTTTCAAAAAGAAGATATTCAACATTCCAAAGAATACAATATTTTCAACTTGAATTGAATCAATTTATTTGAAATGTGGGCTTATTAACACATGAATACTGTGTAATATATTGTTACATATATATTTAAGAAGTACAATATAAGACAAGCACAAGTTTCATGTGTGGGCCATATTCCATTATACTTTTAAAATGTGCTGCAGGCCAATTAAAAATGGACCACAGGCTGCAGTTGGCCCCTGGGCCGTAGTTTGGACACCCCTGGCTTAGGTGCTGTTTACACGAGAACGCAAACGGGTGTATCCGCCACTTTTCTCTTTCGTATAGCCCGTTCGTTCACACGAGGCCGTAACGGAACCGCGGAAACGGACCCCGCAAACGAGTCCCAAGGTGGATAGATCTGCAAACGGAACGCTCTGGGGGGGCAAAGGGCTCCGTGTGTACGTCCTATACGATCATTTCCTGATAACGATGAAGCCATAGCCCCGCCTCTCCCCACTTCTGCTGCTCACTGCTGTAGCATGGTCAGTAGCTCCTGTCAGCAGCTACTGCTAGTGCTACTGCTACTGACCATGCTACAGATGTTAGTGCAAAATCTACAGCTCCTCTACCACAACCATCAGCAACAAGTGGACATGGAGAATTACATGAACTACATGAACTACATGTTGCTAAATCCACCGCGGGGCATAAACAGAAGGGCAACCATGCTCGGGGGTCTTCTTTGCAGCTTTTGGTGTATTTTGTGGCGCCACTTACAGGCCCGGCATATGTACTACAGCGTCTCCAGCGCTTTCGAGCGGTCTCGTGTGAACGGAATACTTTTTTCATATCGTATTCGGTTCGTTTGCGTTTCGTATGCGTTTGCGTTTCAGACCAATTCTTAAATGTTGACAGGAAATCACCGATCAGATCGGAGATCTCCCTCACAGCTCCATAGCAGTTAGGACTATTCCTCATTGATATCAACAGCCACATGACACATTTTATTGGCAGTACAATATGAGGAATCCAGACTTGGCTACCCTTGGAAGAGTGTGTATGTATGTACCCGTGTGGAAAAAGGTTTGTCTGGCAGCCATCTGCCTTATATTCCGTTTTTATAAATCCATCTATCATTGTGATTCATGAGGAATACCTTTGCACTTAAACGGTTATGTGTGCTGAAGGCATCACCCCGTACTTATATCCCTTTGTTTCATTACTCTATAGTGACTTTCATAGAGGTTATTAATACCAGGAAATGAAATGTAACACCATTGAATGCAGTCATTCCCCCAAGGGGCCTCTGTGCTGCTCTGAAGCTGACAGGAAAGCTGCCTTAGATGTGATAGGGTAACCATTACTCAAAACGGCTGCTCTGCATTCAAAATATACTACACTGAAAAATACAGAAACGTTGATTTAATTTGATGTATTATGTCAACAGATAAAATATTTAATATTCAATATTCAACTTAATAATATTGCTTTCAACTAACCTAATAGAGTTATGTGAAATGCATTGACATACTGTAATACATTTAATTAAAGTCAACGTTTCAGTTTTTTCATTGTAATAAGGATTTTAAATTCATGTAAAAGATGGATGACAAAGTTAAAGCAGTCCATTGTTGGGACCTCTACCACGAGAGCCTTCGTTGAGGAGTAATAGTGGTGCAGGATTGAGTCTTAAAACCAGGAAATGAGTCAGCATTTTACCACATCTGTTCCCTGGTCTCAAAGTCAATCTTTTTTTGTGTGTGCTTTTGGTTAGATGCCTGTATAGCTAACAAAAGCTTAAGACCTACAAAATTATGTTATCACTGCACTACTTTATTATGCGGCATTTTAGGGTCCGTTTTGCACCACTCCATACTAATTGTCTCACAGATAGCATCATGCAAATAAAGGGACATATATTTTAGTGGAGATATTCAAAACTGAGGGAGACTCCCATAAAGCACAGAGTGATGCTAACGATGCTCTTAGTCTGATGAATGTCTCATGAAACTGTTTGCTAACAAGTTAGTGATAAAAATGTCAATGAAATGTCAATGTGATGGTCTGTAGCTCATTCGGCCATTACAGTTGATGAATGCAGTTGAAATACTTTCATTCAGAAAACATTAGAAAGTATTATGAAGTACTTCAAAGCTGCATCATACACTGTTAATAAAGTTTTTGTGTCAGGGCATTGTCTTACACACAGTGTGGTGAATTGGTGTCATCTCCTATCAGTTCTTCATGGAGTATTTCTGGTTTAGTAAACATGGACCTCCTCTGTGATTTAACCGTATAGAAAATGTTAGGGAATTGAACCTCCTGTTTTGTTAAATAGCTGTCCCTTCTGCTATTTGAAGCTGCCATCATGTGATAGAGCTTTAGTGGCATTTCAATGTGCTGTGAAATAGTTTGAGGTGGAAAGTGTAATCCCTTATTACATCACATCTTATATTAAAACACTACAAGTCTGTTAGTGCTGAGACCATTTATGTTCAAAAGTGAAAATCAAGTCAAAGTGAAAATCAAGTCTTGCTAAGGCCAGAGAGAGGGTGGTGTTCATTTCAGCAAGGATTGCGATAAACCATTATATAATGGTGCATAACATTAGGCCGTAAGAAGCTAAATAATAATGGTAACTGCGCACCTCATTTCCTATTTGTGTAACTCACAGGTTGCTGTGCATCATGCCCCACAGCTAATGGAGGGGGATGATCTGTTTGAGAAATGATGTGTTCTTTAGTCTGTTTAGTTTGCGAAGTGAAAATATCGAATGAGTCTCTCAGTTTGCTGCTGCAGGCGACAGTCGGCTCACTGTGCTGTCTGCCAGCTCACTCAGCTCACATACAGCCAACAACACAGTACCTTCATTTATGATTTTACTTAATTAGACTTGTTTTACCTTCCAAGGTCGTAAATGGTCGCCTGCTTGGGGGCCCCGACTAATATGTCTGCTGACTATGATGTACAATCTGTGGGACTGAGTAATAATAATGACATAAATATTAATCGCAAATATTAAAAGTGACACGGAAAAGATGACTGGCCTGTTCTCGCTCTAGTCTAAACTTTTAAAGTTATAGTAGCTTAACAGATTGAGAAAATACAAAATGGTATTATGGGCTGGCTGTCATTTTTCATTCATCAACTGTAAAATATGACCGGGACAGAGAACTAGAGCACATTCCTTTTACATTGTAAATGAATGGACATAATGGTGGACTTTCTAGAGCTTTTTTGAAGTCCTCCTCATTTCTATCATATATCCTATGTGTGAAGGAAGAGGGCTTTAGATTTTAAGTGGTAATGATATGACCTCTTATGGCTGAATTCGTAATTGCACCTGACTTTTTTTACTTTTTTACTTTTTAAGATTATAAATTTGAATTCACAACCTAACCTAGCACTTTTTTTATTATAAGGACTATTTTTCCTTGTTTGATTTATTTCACTGTTGGAAACAATTGTAGGGGTGTCATTTGTATTTAATGCAATATATTTACAGTCAAAACCGCTATAATAAAATGTATATGAAAAGAAAACACTCTTAGAATAAGAAGCAAAAAATACTTAATATAGGAATTGACTAAATATATTTTAACTCAGTTCGAGTCAGATTGAATCGATTAGAAATAAAGCATTCAGGCAACTCAAACAAATCCATTCTCAGGAAGCTTTGAATCAGTATAAAAGGGCCCAGGCTATAGTAAGGAGAACAATAAGAACGCAAAAACACACTTTTTGGAGGCAATATTGCAATAGTATTGGAAGAGAAGTACAGCTTGCAGATGTTTGGGGCATGATTAGGAGAATGGGGGGAATTCAAAGGAATTATGAGTTGCCAGTTTTGAGCAGAGGGGACAAAATGGCTGTCACAAACTTAGGAAAGGCAGAACTCCTCGCTCAAACATTTAGGAAAGTTCATAGTTCAGATAACCTTACAGAGGAAGCCAGGCAGTGCAGAAATAATACACTAATGGAAAACCCGAGAATATTGGATAGAGTAGAAGTGTTAGGGGATCAGTTGGACCTGCATTTTAGTATGTTTGAGTTGAGAAGAGCAATTATTAGTGCTCGTCAAACCACTCCTGGGAAAGATGGTGTTTGTTACAAAATGTTGGAACACATGACAGATAACTCTCTAATCATTGTGTTAAGATTGTTTAACGGTGTGGGAACTTCCTTCAGTGTTCCTTCACTGCTGGACTTCGAATCAGGGGGTAGCAAGTTCGAGTCCCACTGCAGTCAATGTCGTTGTGTCCCTGGGCAAGACACTTCACCCCAAATTGCTCCTGTGGGGATTGTCCACAGTACTGAATGTATGTAAGTCGCTTTGGATAAAAGCATCTAACAAATGACATGTAATGTGTGGAAACAAGCGATAATAGTGCTCATCCTAAAGCCAGGGAAAGACCCTTCAGATCCATCCAGCTACAGACCTATTGCCCTGACATCTCATTTATGCAAAATCATGGAAAGAATGGTTACAGAAAGGTTAACGTATATCTTAGAAAGTAAAGCTTTGATATTGAAAAGGCTTATGACATGCTCAGGAAGGAAGGACTACTAATCAAGTTAAAATCATTGGGAATTGGTGGTAAAGCATATAATTGGGTTATGAATTTTTTACTGGACAGGAAAATACAAGTAAGAGTAGGTGCAGAATATTCAAGTGTTTATGCTGTGGAAAATGGTACTCCGCAAGGTAGTATATGTAGTCCGTTGCTATTCAATATAATGATACATGACATTTTTACTCAAGTTCATCCAAGTGTGGGAAAATCTTTGTATGCAGGTGATGGGGCTTTGTGGGCAAAAGGCCGCAATGTAGCACATGGTGGAAAGAAAATACAAGCTGCAATAGTTGAAGTGGAAAAATTGACAAATAAATGGGGATTCAAACTGTCAGTAGCTAAGACGCAAGTCATTTGTTTTACAAAACGGCATAACATTGCTCCTATATCGTTAAAATTGTATGAGCAACCTCTTGAACAGGCAAATACAATAAGATTTCTTGGTGTTTGGTTTGACGGAAAGCTAACATGGAGCAATCATATAGGAAAAGTTCAAAATAAATGTAAAAAGGTCAACAATGTACTTCGGTGTTTGGCGGGACAGGAGCGAGGAGCGAGTAGGTCATCACTACAGAACATATATTGGGCACTCATGAGGCCTGTATTAGATTATGGGCAGAGCCGGCCCGACCCATTAAGCGACATAAGCGGCCACTTAGGGCCCCGCAGCCACTAGGGGCCCCCTAGCAAAAATAAACAATTTGTCATACAATCTAAATGTAATGTTTTTTAGCGTTACCTGGTGATTTCAAAGAAAGCTCTCTGGGAAATGTTGACTTACTGTTCGACATGAAGCTAGAAGCTACCTTACAGTACACAGTTGATCCTGAGTCCTGTCAGTTAAAGTGTTTCATAGTTAGTTTAGCTAAGCATCAACCTAGCACTGAAATATATGGATGTTATGTGACAGTATTTCTGAGAAAAAGTCAGCTGAAATGGTGGCATAGTTGCCACTGCTTTACGTGTCGACAGCATGTTTGAACATATTTGCAGCAGTAAATGTGGCTGTTTGGCCACTGTTGTTGCCATAACAACACCTGAATGTAAATGTGCAACCTCTTTTTGTGACAGATTTTTGCATGAAATTATAATTCTTCTGAATGATATTCCTATTGACAGCTAGTTTCTATGTGAACATTATGAGATGGACAGCCAGAGAGAATAAATGAAAAACAGTTATGAAATACTATATGACAAAACAAGAATACAGTTTAAAAGGGGAGTGATTTGTAAAATATCCATAAAGAAACATCTGTTTACAGTTCTGTTTCATATGGGTGTTGAGAGATGTATCCATAGATCTCTTAATTTTGCTCTCAAAGTGCACCAGATTGATGCTTTTAACTTCAATATTTAAAAAAAAATCTTCCCGGGGGAGCATGCGGCCGGACCCCCCTAGAGGAGGTTAGGTCCCTCCTAGAGGAGGTTAGGTCCACGGTGTTTACACGCTTATTTATACAATATGTGTGCTTATGCTAACATCATAAGACAAAAGTTGGTTCCGTGTTGTGTGTAGTGAGAACGCGCTAGAGTGAGGGGGGCCCCCAAGCCAAAGCTTGCTTAGGGCCCCCAAAAGTCTAGGGCCGGCCCTGATTATGGGTGTATAGCGTTCATGGCAGAAGCAGAATCAAACCTTAAAAAGCTGGATGTCCTACAAGCTCAGGCCCTGAGAATATGTAGTGGAGCTTTTAAAACATCTCCAGTATCAGCAATACAGGTGGAAATGGGAGAAATGCCTTTAAGAATAAGAAGAGTGAAGTTAATGTTGGCATACTGCGTAACCCTTCAGGGGCATTGTGATAATCATCCTGCGAAAAGTATTTTGAAAGACTGCTGGGAGCACAATGAGTCACATTTAACAAGTTTTGGATGGATTGGTGATGTTAAAGCATGCAAGTATAGGTTTGAATCAAATACAGTATTGCCCCACAGTTCCAATCTCGTCCATTCCACCCTGGTTATTCCCATTGCCAAGGGTAGACCTCAATACACAAAAAGAGTTGAAGGAAAAGAAAGAACTACTACCAGTATGGCGTATAGTCCAGAATTATTTTTGCAAGATATCACTCAGACTCAACAATCATATTTACAGATGGCTCCAAAGATCCAGAGACAGGGCGTGCAGGGGCAGCAGTTTATATCCCAGTGAGTAATACACATATAAAGACAAGGGTAACAGACCATGTGTCAGTATACACCACAGAGTTGTTGGCATTGGTATTGTCATTGAAATGGATAGAGGAGAAAGAAATACGTAACAGTATAATTGCATCTGACAGCTTTTCAGCATTATCGAGTATATGATCAGGCAGATCTTCATTTAGAATGGATATAATAAATGAAATATTTCTTATGTTATATAAAATGCAAATCAAAGGCATAGCAACTCGTTTCATCTGGGTTCCTGCTCATGTAGGTGTGGAGGGTAATGAACAGGTGGATATTCTGGCCAAACAAACACTCAGAATTAGGAACACAGACATAGAAGTTCCACTAGGCAAATCGGAGGTTAAAACATTCATACAGAAATATGCACAAACAACATGGCAAGAACATTGGGACATTAATGATACAGGAAGACATCTTTATAAAATGCTAAGGTATGTGGGGGACTGAAGGAAGGTGGGGTTTAAAAGAAGGGAAGAAAATGTAATTTCTCTGATGAGAATGGGTCATACAGGTCTCAATCATACGTATAATAGGAAAGCATCCAACTGGAAAGTGTATACACTGTAGCCAGCCAGAAACTGTTGAACATGTTTTACTGCATTGCAGGAAATATAGTACTCAGAGAAATGGGCTTTTCCAGACACTCAAGAAAGCAAAATACCATGACTTTTCGCTATCAGGGCTGTTAGGGAAAACATCAGGCAATATGTATTGTGAGATTATTACGTTTCTAAGATAAATTGATACATTTAAAATAATTTAGACTAGAGTTTTGGTTCTTTTATTTTATTTAATTTTATTTATTTTGTTTATTGTTTTCTGCATAGTCTCTTGTCCACACTCCAGTCCAGTTGGTGGCGGTAATGCACCTGCAAGTTGGTTTGCCAACCGCCAATAAACACCGAAGAAGAAGAAGAAGAAGAAGAAGAAGAAGAAGAAGAAGAAGAAGAAGAAGAAGAAGAAGAAGAAGAAGAAGAAGAAGAAGAAGAAGATTGAATCGATTGCTCTCGTCTGGCTGTCACAGCGTCGTTCTCTGATTGGTCAACATTCCATGGCGCCAAAACAGCGAAGAGGAAGAGTTGAAAACACAACAGGAAAGACCTCTGCTCAATATTTTGATTATATCATTTGGCATAAAGATACTTTTGGCCTAATTTGAGCACAAAATGGACACGCAGTCATATTTACCAGTAAAACCTGGGGTGGGGATGGAGGAGAACTTTTTGTCTCTCGACGATATTTTGCTCTCACATGAGAGACTTCCTATCCGGACAGAGTGCAGCTTCCCCCGGCTGGGATTCCTGGAGAAGTCGAGTGACTCGCACGACATACCGGAGGTGAGTAAAGCTCTGAGGAAAATGTCGCCCTGATCGTTTTAATGTTCATTGTATTCAAGGTATAATACTTTTAATACTTTTTTAATACTACTTGTACTTAAGTACAAGATCTGAGTACTTCTTCCACCTCTGTAAATAATGTAATGCCTTTAAAGCAGGCATGACTGTCATTACACACGTCCCATGGTTACACTGACAATAAACAACAACAATCAATAGCGAGGACACAAATCAGGAAACTAAGATAGAAAAAGCTAAAACTTGAAATGAAAACTAATAACGCTTCACGTCATTGTCATTACAACTTTAGTGGTTACATCACAGTTCATCGAGGATACTGCAACTTCCTAATACTGAGCATCCAGCGGTGACATTACAAATAATTGAGCATAATGAAATGTGTTTGGTGGTCCTTATCTGTTGGCTGAACTGATTCAGAACACTTTACACTACAGAGGAGGCCCCCTTCATAAGGCTGGTCATTATATATATATTATATTGGTACCAGGATATGAGATTAGATATCGTTAAGTGTCTTTTCCTGGTTTTAAAGTCGGCATCACAACAAAGTGATGGTCTTTAATATTGCTTGCTTGCCACTCATTCTAATATTTACATTTCTTTATCGCCCAGCCCTTTTCACATATTATGGAAGTTTAATTCTACTAACTTTGAGTTAATGAGAAATACTTTATGTAATTATACAACCGTTAGCCTAACCTAATGAAACAAACGTAACCTATGCAGCTGGACCCCAGGGAGAAGGGGTCTTCACAATGACTCCCCCCTCTGAGGACTCTTTCTGATGTCTCAGGGTACAAAGATGGAGCTTCCTCTGTGGCTGTCGAAGGGTCTGTACGAGAAGAAGAGGAGGGTGCTGTCCGTGGAGCTGCCCAAGGTGTACAGAGAGGGCTGGAGGACCGTGTTCAACGCTGACCCCAACGTGGTGGATCTGCACAAGATGGGGCCCTACTACTACGGCCTGGGCTCCCAGATGCTGCACTTTGACAGCCCAGAGAATCCTGAGATCGCACAGACGCTGCTGCAGGTGAAACACACACACACACACGCACACGCACACACACACATTATGCACGCTTTAACAGCTCCCAACATCTCTTAGGCCCTTTGTCCACAGTGTGTTTTTTAGTTTCCCCCCAGTGTTTTACCAACACTATGGACTGTAGGTAGGTAGGTAGGTACTTACTTACTTACTTTTTTATTGTACTGCGTACCACATGACAACAACTTGAGCACTATTTGTAAATGTAAACAAATCCCCCCGTCCCTGAAACTGCAGAATGCACATTTAAAGACTTTTCTTGTTTTATTGACCTTCAAACAAAGGTTCACACAGAATAAAGAAAATAAAGTGCAACATAATATAAACCTTGCTTCAAGCCAAGGTACACAAAGTATTCATACTAATAAAAGTGTACAACTTGCATTATTACTAACCTTTGTTACCTAAACAGAAGTCAAACAAATATAAAAGGTGTGATACTTGCATTAAATGAACCCGTGCTTCAAGCCAAGGTACACTACACAGACGATATGCAAGTATCGAAACAAATAAAACAAGTGCAACTTGTAGCTAAAAGCTCGATTGCCCTTTGCCACGTCAACCATTTTCTCACCCGTTTTGTATATGTCAAATTCATATAATAGGGTAAAGAAAAACCCTGTATTCGGTATGAAGCGGTATACCGCCCAGCACTACTACTTAATATTATTTTGTTATGCTTTGTATGAATGAGCTTCATTGCTCAGTCTGACAGCCGTAGAGAAAGGAGGACAATGCGCTTACAGAGATAAGTCACTCACTCACCGGCAGAAACATCCAGGGTCCGTCCGGCCAATCCGCTTAAAGCAATTCACTTCTCTGTGTTTGTTATTATAGAAACGGCCAAAACAAGCTTCTTATCCAATTTCCACAGGAACTTCACCAGCTCTTTTCTGAAAAGTAAGTAAGTGAAACTTGAATGAAAGGCAGGGACATTATTTGGTAATGGTGGAACACTGGCCGATATCATGTTCATGCATCGATAAACAAACGATATGCTGTAGGCAGACGGACAGACCTACTGTTTAATTGTGTTTTATTACACATGAAGTCAATTGAAACAAGAAAGTGGTCACAGCTGCATCAACAGGAACAATGTGCTACATAGAAAGTGAGAGCACATTTGGTTAATCTTCCTTTCTTTTTTTTCCTGAGAGATAACATGCTTTACAAACTTGCAACACCCAACACCCTTTTTTCAGTTTCTCATTCACTTTATGATAACATGTCATATAAATAAATATTGCATTGTACAGCAGGGAAGATGTTTTGCAAAAGAATATCATATATTAAAAGACACAAGTCAGATTCCTAACTGAACAGCCAGTGTCATTTCAAACATCACAGCTAGAGGGAGCAATCGGATCAGAAACATGGCGGACTGCTGGGTGTCTGCTGCAGCTGTTACAGGCAGATGTTCTCTAATCTCACACACACTATAAGACTTCTCCCAACAAGGTTATTACACACTTAAAGTGGAAAAGGTGTCTGCCTGGTGTTAAAAAAACAACCATTAAAGTAACCAGCTGGATATCGGATCCCCATTTCCATGTGATTTATTATGAACAAGAACCAAATCAGTAGAAACTGCAGAAACTTCTAAAACATCCAAAAAGTAATCATTCCAATCATTTGCTGGTGCAAACTATGATTTCCATTTGAATGCAGGTTTATCGACTATATGCCAGCTGTACTTGTCAAATGTTAGAACTAGCTGAACACAACTTTGATGTTTTAATATGTGAAGGAATATTTTGAGAGATGGTTTTCCCTGAAGGCGAGTAACCTGAAGTTATACCTATCTGAAGTTTTACATATCAAAGGTTTTCCAAACTAGGTCAGTCAGAAAAGCGCCAGCAGGCCTCATGTACCTTCATTAACTCATCGCGATCACTTTCACTGGTACTGCAACTTGCATTGGAGACATTGATCATCTTTGCATCATTACTTTCATGAAATCTAATACTCCCTCAGTACCCTGTATGTGTGTGTGTGTTTCCTCCCTCTAACTTGTGTGTGTCCTTGCCTTTGGTCCAGACGTTCATCGGGCGCTTCAGGCGGAACATGGACTCGTCTCAGAACGCGTACAACGAGGACACGTCGGCGCTGGTGGAGCGTCTGGACTGCCTGGAGAAGGCTCTGTTCTCGTCGGGGCAGAGTGGCCTCAACAGCTTCCAGAGCTGGGAGAAGGGCCGGGCCTCGCAGCTCACCGCCTCCAGCCTGGTGCTCAACTACCGCAAGAGGAAGATCAACGACCTGCAGCCCTGACCCGTTTCAGTCCTCTCTGGCGGCTCCTGTCATTTCCTCTCCCACAGACAATCCCCCTCCCCCATCTGACCCCTGCTCTCCAGGGTGCGACGCCCCCCCCCTGTGTAGAGTATACATTTTATTTATTTTGTCACATTGTACACATCATCTTGACCATGGCTGCACCACTTGGAAAAACTGCGATTATGACTCATCGCAAATCCTGATTTAATTAACAATATTTTTAGAGATTTAACTATTTTGCATCGTTACTCTCAATGTTATTAAAACATATTAAAATGATCAAGGTGTGATTATTTTTGTGTAGAATACTTTTTATAGGGCAGGAAATCTCTGCAGCTCCTCAATACCTCATACTACTACTAATAATACTACTAAAAATAGAATTCTAGAACATCCTGAGCCAGTGTTTCCCCTACCATTGTCTGGGGGCGCATTATTGATCATACATGGATTTAAGTGGAAAAAGCCTAACAAACATGATGAAGGGGTGACGGGGGGGTAGCTGCCTGCTGAAGTGTTCAATGTGGGTCAGAGGGTAGACAGCGAGAATACAGAGGTCACTGCTGATGTAAATATTGACCACGTCTCTGGGCTGTGTATTGATCCTGATATGGGTTTTCATGACACACAGAGGCATACACGTGTTTACTTTTAGAAACAACAATGAATATTTACCCTTGTAAGTACTGGGGATAGGTTATTGGCTTTCTTGACAGTTGCTACATTTTCAATTGAAATGAATAAAAGGTAAACAAAAAAATACAAATACTTTCAAAAGCATTAGATGTTAAAGTAAAAATGTGCAGATTATGAGTATTAAGAGTTCAACCTTGAATCATTTTGACATACATTTATACCAAACATGTGTTAACAGTTGACCTCTGAGCGAGTGCAGAGCTCCCTGCTGCTTCTGGTGGCCGACAGGTGCAAACGCACTACAACAACCCAAAGCTTCAGAAAACGATGCAAATATAAAAACACATGCAATTACCGAACATCTAAACCAACTTGATAACACATTCGCAGTGTTTACAAACAAATTAAAAAGGGATTCAAACGGCTGGGGCCGAGACCGGAGCGCTGTCCCTGTTTCCTTTTCCTGGAGAATATTGGCTTGGAAATCACTCAAATTAGAAGCGTGGCTGCTTCTGGAACGTCCACTAGTATGAGAGCATGGAGGGAAACTTGAAGCCGACCTGCTGCAGTGTTTCCTCTTACAATGTGAACCATGAGAGCCTTGGGATCTTGATGCTGCCTTCTGCTGTGGTATTTCAAAACCATAGTAATTGGGGGGCCGTCTATGTCTTTTGGTTCCAGCCACTAAGTCAGGGGTACTCAAACTTTTTTATTAAAGGTCCATTTGTGAACTTTATACAAGGTCGGGCTCAATGCCAGTAAAGTCGTCGTTCCCCCCCCCCCCCCGGAGCGGAGCAACGAAACTGAAATTAAGAAGCAGTTTCTTACGGCGCGCTATGCATGGGGCCCCTTGAGGGGGTTTCCCGACATGTCGTTGCAGTAAATTAAAGGGTGTTTCACACACACATTCAATACATACATACAGTATGATGGCTTGAACTAGTGGGAGAAATGGCACTGTTTGTCTGTAGTCAATGCCTTGAACCTCGGCAAAAAAGGTATTAGAAGCATTAGAAAGTCAAGGTAAACTTGCGGTTAACTTGCGGTCTGCAATACGTGTCACGCTCGCGCACACAAGTAAATATATATGCACGTTCATTCTCACAACGCGTCAGACACAAGAAAATATACATTAATTTACATCAGAATCAGAATTTTTTAATTTTGTATAATTTACATTTTTTTATAATGGGACACAGGGTTCGGTCCGGATTGATTTGCAGTTCGGTCCAGATCCAGACCTTGGTCCGAAGTTTTAGAAGCCCTGTCCTAAGTCATAACTAATTGGCTTTGGGGGTTTGGCTAATACTTCCAGAGATAATAGGCGCGTTCACACCGGAGTACTTTTCCCACAATAGTTCATCAGAACTACGATATATTTGCGTTCACACCAAAAAGCCCCAGGAACTAAAGTAGTTCAAATTAGTTCATCTGACCCGCTTTTCAGTCCCTGCTAGAGAGCAGGGACTGTTGTGGGAGAAAATAGTTCATACGTCTGATTGGCTGTGCGGAATGCAAACAACGCCCGTTTGACTCTGAATTTTTTTTTGTAAGCGGCCATTGTATTTGCTCGCTTCAGCCAGCGCACCTGAAGAGATTACTTTTGTGAAAGCAGTTATTATAGCAACACTAAATAAATCATTGGAGCGGTGGAGTGATGAGGATGTGTCGGCGCTTCTGGCGATTTACTCGGAGGACGCGAAGCGCCACATTCAGAAGCTTTCTACTGAATGCAGTTTCCGTGGCTCAGCAAAGTTAGCAGACCTGGCAAAGTCATGTCGGGACGACTACGAAGGTAAAATAAAATACAGGCACTGCACTGTTTTAATCTGCACAATACTGGTCTTAGATGTACTTTTATTTGCTCAGTAGATTGAGCTAGCCATGCTAGAACTTGCTATCATAGCTCCAAGCTGGCTAACAACATCTAGCTAGCTAGCTATTCTCAGCCGTGCCCGCTATGAACATGTTTTGACTTGTGGAGAAGTGTGCAATGTTCTGTAATTTGCTTCACTAACTCATGGCACTAATCGTGTGTTTCAGGCGAGGTGTTTCTCTCTGGATTAGAAACTAGTTTTCCCCTCCGGGATAAAACGATAATATAACGTTAGCAATTAGCATGCTAGCTGGACATAATGCTACCTCTAACAATACATTGTAGTTGCTATAATTTCAAGTCATTTGCAACATTCATTCTACATGTTAATGGTAAAAGCTTAAACAGTTGATTACCTGCATGCCACAAAGACTGATGTTCTAATATTTTTGCACATTTAAGTAGAAATGTAATTGAAATTCTATTTATTTTTCCTTTTTTTTATTGATTGTTATAATTGTACTCAGCCATGTTATGTTAGATGTCAATCCACTTACACTGTAACTACTCTGGCCTTGAAAGAAGGTTACACATCTAACTGATGTCCACTAATCCCTATAAAACAAAGTTCAAGCATACATTAAGCACAAAACAATAAATAAGGGCACTTTGATATTTATTTTTTATTTGATATTATTTGATCCTATCTTATCTTCTACTTTACACCTGCATTTTGTACACTGTCCCTGCCTGCACCATGTCCAATGTTGGACAATGTTGTCTCGTCATTGCGATTAAACTGATCTTGTATCTTGCTTATATCACCTTAGGAAAGCAGGCACGGGATGACAGCTTCCTTGACACCATCATGGCGATGGACCGCCGTGCCATGGTCAGCAAGGAGAATGAGGACCTGCGTGCCAAGGAGATGCACGACGAACGGCTGCTACATTCACACAAGGCCCAGGAATCGGACGACCAGCTGCTCATGGTGATGCAGCGCCATGCTGACTCGGCGGCGCGCCAGGTGGAGGTGTCGGCGCGCCAGGTGGAGCAACAAAATACCTTTCAGGCTGGGCTTCTGGCAGTGCAAAGCGAGTTGATTAAATCCAACAGGCCTTCAATAAAAAAATATGTAGTGAGTTTCAGAGCAGTGTAATAATTATTTGACCTAAAACTAAATGTTTTTATGAACATGACATCGGGATTTGCTAACTTTTGATTTCCCCCATTTTACACGACACAAATGGAGGCCACTATGGGCCAAAACTAACACGTAGGTTTCTGTAGGGTTCATGGCAGACGGATGCAGTTGCTCTCAGGAGGATATATAATAAAGGTGTGTTAACTGCTGAGCCTATTTACTGTGCATACGACACACCTGGCACAGTTTATTAATTTCACACGTAGCATAGCGCGTGCATGTCGTCGTCCAATCCTTTTGTCAATCCTTCTTAACCGCCTTCGCTTCCGAATCAGCATTGCTATTGCATTTGACTGGTCGACGATCTGTATTTGTGTTTGCTTAAATAACTCAGACGAAGCTCATGTCTGAGGTCGGAAGGTAAACAGACGCCTCATTTACAGCAAGTGGGTGCGGGAGGTTTTTCTTCTTCTTTTTCTCTCGGTTTTTTGGCGGATTGCAACTTTAAGGTGCATACCGCCAGCTACTGTACTCGCCCTGAAGTTGTTTGCGGCCTGCCAGTAAACCCAAAGCAGAAGAAGAAGAAGTGACGTCAGCGGCTTCATTTGCCTAATCCACCCCCAGGAACTCATTTTGGTGTGAACGCGATCTGCTTTAGTTCATCAGAACTAAAAGAGCTCTCATGAACTTAAGTTCTCATGAACTATTGTGGGAAAAGTACTTGGTGTGAACGCGCCTAATGATGACAGAATGTAGTGCTCTCGATGAGAATTGGCAATATAGGTTCAGGTGAAATGCTAGGCTCTGTTTGAGGAGGTGTGGATGGCCTAGGGGATGTTGGAGACAATCCCTGGTTAGCCTCGTCTAAGTAGAGCTGGGTTTAGTCAGTAACTAAAAAAATAAAAATAAATAAACATTGATAACTCCTTGGGAGTCATCCAGGTTCTCAGTAAAAGGAACCTGACCTCCATTGTTGGGTCTGCACGCCATCAGTCGCTGAATCAGCCATAGTGTGGCTCAGTCTCCGGCTCGAAGGACCATTTTGTTGGGGATGAAGTGTTCAAACTGGAGCCACAGACCACCAGGAGACAAGAGTTGCAATTTTCCTTGCGTAATTTTTCCGGATAATTCAGTTGTCAAGATGGTTGCTTTTGCCAACGGTTCTAGTAAAAAGTTGAAAACAAACTAATTACAGCATTTGCACATTTAAATAATACTTATATTCAGGGTTCGAGTTATGTGGGAGCCAATGGGAGCTGAGCTCCCATAAGGAGGGGACTGAGCTCCCACGGACGCAGTGAAATCATACATCTGTGGGGGTCGCTAATACATTACCAACAACCATTATTTTAATCACAAATAATGCATGTGTCAATGTAATGAGTATTATTTACGTTAACGAGGTAAATAGGCTAAAAGAAAAACATGTTTTCCAAAAGAACAACGCATCTCTTGAATGACAATATGCCTGCACTGCAATACATTATTGCGCAATCTGTGCCTGTGAGCGTGCTGCGCGAGCCGAGATGATGTGTGTGTGCGTAGTCGAACCTTTTCATATTTAAGTTTGTAGCAAGTAGAGGCCTGCTTCTGCTTCTGCTGTGTGTGTGTGTGTGTGTGTGTGTGTGTGTGCGCGTTAGTTTTAAAGACCCCCATAGAGCTCAGTTTATAACTCGAACCCTGCTTATATTATATGCCATAACTGCAGCACGTTTCTCCCAATGGAAATGTTTTGGACCGTTGCAAGTTAGCACTTCTCAGCCACCGTACAACAGGATGAATGGGGCCAACTGCACTACTGGATCAGAATTGATTATTCTACGGCTTAACCTGGGTCATCACAGCAACACTCCTCAGGATTATATGAACATTTATAAAATAGAGTATGCATTCACAATGAATACATCCTCCTCATTGAAGTTCTACCTCAGTCTGCAGTCCCACCCACAGTTAGGGTTTTATGGTGAGACATCTAAACTGTGAATTACGTGGATGTAACCATTACTGTCTTGTTGCATGTCTCTGCAGGCAGATCTATGGCAGGCCTTTCATTATTTCTGTCTGTGTGTCCCGGTGGGCATTCTCAGCCAAAGCAAAGCAAAGGGCAGACTGAGGGCGAGCGGCCAGGAAGCTGACACACAGGACACTAATGCTGCCTCTGGCTTCTGTCCACTGTAAGAGCCTCTGACATTTGGTATTTGTTGGGAAACCATTTGATAAAATGCTTGAGAGGAGCCCAAGGCTGAGTTTTTTCCTTACTCTAACCCTCTCATTGTCTCTCATTTAAAATATATAGGTACCTGTAATGACATTTCTATTCATTTCATTCACATTCAAGCCCTGTATCTCTGTATCTAATTTCCTCCCTCTTCCTCACTGTAAATCTTTGTGCAGACAGCGTTTGTATTCTGAGCTAATATAATTACTGTATATTGAATTTATATACAAGGTCGACATACTTTTCATCACCTTATCCAATTAGTTTTAAATTCATAAGAACCAAGCTTATGTATTTAATATACATAAACCCTATGCATTGAAACTCTTAACAACCAGGTTTATGTTTTAAAATGAATAAAGCCCATTTGTTAGAATTGTATTTCCAAGGTTTGGGTGTTGAATATTAAAGGGACCCTAGTGATCATTTTTGGGTTATTTATTTTACCCTTCCCATTTGTAAATTTAAATGGTTTGCAAAGGCTGAAATCCCTGTGTTCCCTCCAGAGGGAGTTTCTCTCCCACACCATAGACTGTATATATAAATGGACGTAGGGTCCGTGACGTCACCCATAGGATTCTGCAGAGTTGCCGAGAAGCCCTTAGTAGGCGGAGTCGGCCACTAACGGCTCGACAGTGGCGTCAGAGTTCCACTCCCGCCTGCTCCAGCCTGCTCCAAATAAGGGCAAAGAGGCGGAGCCGAGGCGGGACCTCCTGCCTCCGGGCTGGAAGTTCCAGAGCTAGCTCAAGCTACCAAGCTAAGCTAACATGCTCCCCATCTGCACACTGCCGTCGCATTGTACGTTTCTAAGGTAAGCGGACATGAGACTATTCAGCAAAACTATAAATAATAATCTAAGTTGAGTTTTTAGCATAATACTTCAGAATCTTAAAATCCCTTAACGTTTTGTATGCAATGTGCTAAATGCAACACTGGAATCAAGCAAATATTTGCATGACATTAGTTATTTATATTTTGCCATCACTTAATTATACGTTTAATACATTTAAGTTAAGCTAAGGTGCATGTGATGATAGCTAGTTAGTGCTCTTACCTGTGAGGCCTCCTCCAAACAGCATTATAACCAGACTGTATCATTAAAACTATAAGTACCAGTTCTAGATCCTTGACTTTAGACAAACAATTCAAAAGACAAAATGTATTTAAAGACCAATCTTTATTTGAAGGTGCCTCTTAACCTGGGATATTAGTTATACAGTAATAGTATTGACAATCTAAAAAAACTGAGCAACTCAACGGTTCACTTTTATATTTCTTATTGTCTAAAGCATTTATTATTTTCATTTTTCCCCTCTCATATTCAGTGTGGACGGATTGAGACAGCGTGGTGTCCAGAGAGCTGCAGAGACTTCAGGGAGAAACCTCCGTGTGATGGACGTCCAGTCTGTTGGTTTGGAGAGGACTGAGGGTCTTTCCTCTGTGAGGAGGATCAGACCTGATGGAGCAGAGAGACAAGAAGCTAACAGCAGCAGTCACTTGAC
This sequence comes from Trematomus bernacchii, assembly GCF_902827165.1. Taxonomy (NCBI): domain Eukaryota; kingdom Metazoa; phylum Chordata; class Actinopteri; order Perciformes; family Nototheniidae; genus Trematomus; species Trematomus bernacchii. The sequence goes on from NW_022988146.1 coordinate 29,584, forward strand.
AGAGCTGTCACTCAATGTGACCACGCCCTAATTTATGCAAAAACTTTAAGACCTAATATAAATAAAAGTGTCATGTTAGAAAACAATTCACTCACAGATCCATAATCATGAAGGTGGAATCTAACTATATACATAATAAAATGTATTGCAGCCAGGGCTAGAAACGTTTTTTTTCTGCTGTGAAATTGGGCTTTTTAACATGGGGGTCTATGGAAATTGCTCCTTTCTGCAGTCATCGCCTATCGGCCAATATATGAACTGCAGTTTGTGGCACAGTATTGGCGTCCCGGCTCTTCCCCAGAGTTTGCCGCTTGTCCCACACACTCCTTTTGTTTACTTCTGTGACATACTGACATCACTATGTAACACATGCACTTCTATTGGCTAGCGCTCCGACACATTGTACGTGATAGGCTAATGGTGCGTTCACACCAGACGCTAATTGCTCGAGTTTCACTGCGGCTTTCAGCTGTGTTTACTCGCGTCATTCAAACAGGATGCGCTGGCGAGGGGGCGGGGCTTATATCCATGTCAATACTATGGTACATACCAACTACAACAAAATGAACATATTTTATCGTGATTTAATTGTTAATACACATTTCAAAATGATGCCAAAGTAACAACATACTGATATCGGTTTGTAAATACCATTAATTAATGTGTGTGTGCACAAGATGGCAGGAGAAACCGTTTTAAATGTGTGTTTCCTGTATGGAGATCGGATCGATCAGGCTAAACTAACCTGTATATGCTCCGTCCACACTTACAACGTCACAAAGACATAAATACAACAGCGACTGTATTCGCCATGACACAGACAGTCTGTGGTTTGTACTTGTTTAACTTTTGTCCAGTTTCTGAACAGATATGAGGAGCTGTGTGCTCTGTGTGCTAACAGCTAATGGCTGATGTATTGGTTATCAGATTCAACGTCAGTGGCGGCAGGCTGAGATCCTGAATGCTGATTGGCTACCGCGAGAACGCGTCACGCAAATTTGATGCTCGAGTTAAACAAATTGAACTTTCACGATTGACGCGGCCCCCTTCAATCGCCTCATTCACGCCGTGTCATTCGCTTCACTCGCGCCGCCTGAGCGAAATTCGTGTCTATTAGCGTCTTTGCATTGACTTTACATTTAATCGTGCCGCGCCCAGAAATCGATGTGTGAACGCACCATAAGAAATCTATAAGCGGTTGACCAATCACAACAGAGCTGGCCAGCTAACCAATCAGAGCAGACTGGGCTCTGGTTTCAGACAGAGGGTGAAAAGAGGTGCTGCAGCACAGGCAGTATGAGAAAAATAAAGAGCTTTTTGAACATTAAAGCATGGAGACATGTCACAGTAGAGGCATAACATCTTTTATTTCCCAGGTTTATATATGTATCTATAATCTTCCTTAATCCAATTTGTTCAACTGTCTGATCACCTGGTTTATTGCATTATTCCAAATAACTTAAAGGGGACCTATCATGCAAAATGCACTTTTGTACGTCTTTTATACATGAATATGTGTCCCCGGTGTTCCAGGGAACTCACCAAGTGTCAGAAAACACAACCCTCTCTATTTTCCTCCATACCCAAATCTCTAAAAAAGGGGCTGCAACGGATCTGATAAAAACTGATCCAGATTTGAACATTTCTATGACGTCAGGACGGAGGAGCTGACCTATCAGGGGAATGAGAGGTTGCCGTGGCATGGTAACAGCATGGTAACACGACGGCCCCCTCCTTTGCAGGGGGGCGTGGTCAGCTGCAGCGCATGCAAAGACAGGGTGGAGGAAAGCAAAATAGAGCGAAATGAGGCATGGCTAAAATGCATGATCTGTTTGGTATTTTGAAAAAGAAAACTTATAAATATACCTTATATAGGTATGGCCCTACAATATATTATTCAAATATAGCATGATAGGTCCACTTTAAAAGGCATCAATGTATTTGAAATGTTTTACCACATTTTTTCCCATTCTGTTGATTCATGTTTCCCGCTGTGAAGAGCTTCAAAGACTCCAAACACAGCTCAGTGAGATCCCATGTTTTATGTTCCTGGCTTGTTAAGGAGTGAGTTTGAGTGTGTCTGTTACTCAAATGAGTTTTTGCCAAAAATAAAGTGACAGCTCACTGCACTCGACTTAAAAACACCAAGCTGGTAGAATCTTGAGAAACAGTATCAACCATCATTTGTGACCGGTAGCGACCGTGTTTATGGGAGAAAGTGTTCAGACTGCAGCTGTACCAACCCAAATATATTACATTTACTATAATAGAAGGGACATCATGTTTTTATCTCGTGCTGTGCTTTATTCTCCTCTCCTCTTTTTAATCCACTTCCCTTATCTTATCTTTTAAATCCTCTATTATCTTCTCCTTTCTAAGAAGTGCCCCACCCTTTCGCCTGTTGCGCTCATGTTCCAAAAGAAAGGGGATAAGTGCAGGAGGAGAGGAGAAGAGGGCTTAGAGATGAGAGGGACTGAATGTCAAGAAAGAGCAGAAAGAACAGAAAGAGGAAGCACTGCAGCATCCAATCACATCTTGGCGATGAGGTGTTAGGATTAGCTGTATCTGAAGCAACACCCCCGCTATGCTATCCAAATGAGTATACCCCCCCCCCCCCCCCCCCCCCCCCCGCGCTGGCACAAGAACAACAGCTTGTACAATGCCATGTTGTCAGGGCAGGGGGAGGAGAGGGTCCGACACGCTGGGGGCCAGCTCCATTATCTGTGGCAGGTGGCAGGAAAAAATAGTCAGCTATTTGGTCGATGTGAGATCTGAGTCTGACTATGCAGCAGAGTTTGGACCGGGCTGTGTGACTGCTGCTGACTGACCATTACAATCTGTTTGTGTTCTGGTGATCATTCTTAAGGGCAATTAAAACATCCCTTGATTTCACATTTACCTGGAGAAGACTGACCAGACAGACAAGATCTCTGTGGCCAGGATACGTTTTGACTCTAGACTGCATTTAATAAATGGTCACATGCAGATAAAGGGTGCAGAGTTAGGTTTTCATTATTGTCAATATGTTTTCCTGATATGTGATGCATTTTCCCCATTCATAAGAGTGGGGACAGATCAGACCCTACTAACCACCGTGGCCCCTGTGTCAGCAGTGGTTCTAGTACCCCATTTCTATCAAGAAAATCATGCAATAAATCACGATTCAAAATGGTAAATGTTGCCCAGCACTATAAAAAAACATGTAATTGAACATGAGCTCTCTTTGTACAACGCCAACAACATCAGGACATTTCAAATGGCAGTATATGGGACTAAAAGAAAGATGTGTAGACATCAAGTGTGAGATAATCTCCATATTCCAATTCAATCTGTCATAACATATTTCATAAAGTCATCCAGCCCAAAGTATGGAGTCCCCTCAGTCATCAGATCATGGACATGGTCAGCTGGACAAACCTCCAGCAGAATCTCTACATGCAGAACTCTGCAGAAACATTTGACGCATTCCCAGATAAACACAAACAACTGCATGCAGAGCAGAATCAGGCACTACTGGTAATTAGCATTCATTAGAGCACTCACATCCTTTAACCGCTTTAAACTGCCCCCCCCCCCAGACTCACAACAACACTGCTGTACCAGCCACAGAAAAACTCATTATAACACAATGTAAAGAAAACTATTAATAAACAAAGGCTTAAGTAGGTTAGAATGTTTTCTGACCCTAGAGATCATGAATTTAGTGTTTAGTGCCTCAGTGGTTTAGTTTTAAAGCTCACAATTTTACTCTTTTGGTTTCAAGCTGCAGTTGGCAGATATTTTAATGAAAAGGATTTTCTAAGCGCTTAATGGCGCGTTTCCACTACAGCGCGGAGCACGGTTTAAGAGGGCTGTGACGTCAGCGGCCCGTTTTTGCTTGCGTTTCCACTTGGCCTAGTACCGGCCGGCGGGTCCTAATTCACAGTTTTTCTGGCCTCATAAAATCGTGGGTCTAGGGCCAGAGACAACGAGGCTGAGTCGGGCTGAGTATGCTAAACTAGAGAGAGAATCGCTGGCAAGGGGGCTACAACTACAACAAGATGGACATATTTGACCGTGATTTAATTGTAATACACGTTTCAAAATGATGCCGAAGTAACAACATACTGATACCGGTTAGTAAAAACCATGAATTAATGCTTTGTCAAGTCTGCAGACAGACGGCAGGCGAAAAACCTTTTAAAATGCGTGTTTTCTAAATGGAGATTGGCTAAGCTAACGCAGTATATGCTCCGACCGTCCACACTCACAACAACGGCCTATACAGACATAAATAAAGCAGCGACTGTATTCGCCATGACACAGGCAGTCTGTGGTTTGTACTTGTTTAACTTTTGTCTAGTTTCTGAACATATATGAGGAGCTGTGAGCTCTGAGTGCTAACAGCTAATGGCTGTGTTGTTTTTCTGGGGTTCTCATTGAAGATGACGTCACGGCTCCGCCTACACTGCGTTACTACAGATACTACCCCAGTTCCTAAACTGTAATGGAAATGCGCCATAAAGTGAGCCAGTCCTAACGAGGCCTAGCCATACCGAGCGAGGCCGAGCGAGGCCGTGTAGTGGAAATGCGCCATTAGTTACCTGCTTTACCAGACAGACAGGCCGTCGTTGCCCCTCGGTCTGGCCGTCATGCCCCGAAAATAATTGTACGTCCTACGGCCACCACGTTTCAAAATGATGCCGAAGTAACAACATACTGATAACGGTTAGTAAAAAACGTGAATTAATGCTTGGACAAGTGTGCGAAAAACCTTATAAAATGCGTGTTTTTCTGAATGGAGATCGGATCGATCAGGCTAAGCTAACGTTGTATCTGCTCCGTCCAAACTCACAACAACATGTTACAGACACAGATACAACAGCGACTGTATTCGCCATTATACAGACAGTCTGTGTTTTGTTCATGTATAACTTGTATCCAGTTTCTGAACAGATATGAGGAGCTGTGTGCTCTGTGTGCTAACAGCTAATGGCTGATGTTTTGGTTTTCTGATTCAACGTCAGTGACGGTAGGCTGAGATCCTGGTGGATGTCAACAATCCTCTGGCTGCCATCAAAGAAGTAGTAAAGTGAGCGTCAGGCAGAACCACAGCAACAGGGACAGCCACAACTCAAGATGCAGGCGACGCCTCAATGCTGACAACTGCCAAGTGACAGACAGAAAAAACATATTTATATTTAATATATTTGGGACATGAGAGTATACAGGTACAGAGAAAGAAAAGAAAGAAGTAAGATTACGAATACGATACCCTCTGTCCTTGCAACCTGACATCAGAGAAGAAAAAACTTCCAACAGAACCCCACAGTTGATGGGGGAAAACGGACAGTCCTCAGGGAGAGCCAGAGAGGAGGGATCCCTCTCCTAGGACGGACAGACACGCAATAGATGTTGTCTGTAAATGAAATAGATAATACATTTACAACATAGGTAGAAGATAGGAGAAGATGGTAGAAGGTAGAACATGAAGATCGATCCAGGTGGATGTCAACAATCCTCTAACTGCCATCAAAGAAGCAGTAACGTATCGTACGTCGCATTGAAGCTTGCCGGTGGGCGTGTCTGGCGGGCGACCAACCACCAATCACATTAATCTCCCGCCCCGGACACACAAGCACACGGTTTGATTAGCTAGCGCTTGTACTGGCATATGATTTGATTGGCTGGTGCTTCCGTCGACACTTGAAAAGTTGAACTTTTCTCAACTTTCAGCGGCAAAGAAGAAGAAGATGGACCATTATTCAGTTTCCGCTCTGTCATACACACACATGCGTTTTTATACAGGTACACACAGTACACACTTTATACAACATGCACATACATATACAAATACACACAGTTATATGCACACAGTGCCGATTCTAGAGTCTGTGGGGGCCCTAGGCAAACATTCACTGGGGGCCCCTCGAACCAGCTTTCCATCACCCTCCCCCCCCCGGAGCGGAGCAAGGCAACGAAACTTAAGATAAGAAGCAGCATTTTACGGCGCGCTATACATGGGGCCACCTTGAGGGGGTTTCCCGACATGTCGTTGCAGTTAATTAAAGGGTGCTTCATGTTGTCGTTGCTGTGGACCTTCTTAATTTACCTTCTTTGGGGGCCCCCTTCTGGTCCGGGGCCCCAAGCAGTTGCCTGCCTTGCCTGTCCGCAAGCGGCGGCCCTGAATGCACACATGCAGTTGAGAGGTCAGAGCGGAGGCAGCCAGTCTAGCCAGCGCCAGTGAGCAGTTGGGGGTTAGGTGCCTTGCTCAAGGGCACTTCGGCAGTGGCCCAGGAGGAGAACTGGCTCCTCTCCAGTACCAGTCCACCGTCCGTATTCTTTGGTCCGATCGGGACGTGAACCGGCGACCCTTCGGACCAAATTCCAATCCCCTACAGACTGAACCACTGCCGCACCAGTGCATTTGACCCATCCTATTATTAGGAGCAGTGGGTAGAGCACACAGTGAGTGCTTTTCAGACTGGATCGATGGAAATACACTTTGGAGACAGACAAGCCGGGAGGCTGGTTTTAATTCCCTGCCTCTGTGCTCATTGTTCATACTGTATTTCTGTGTCTGACGGGTTTTATTTAAAGATATTCATGCATAAAGTCATGATGTGTTGGTGGGCAGATTTTTAGTCCAGGGAGACTGTGGTGGATCTTTGGAAAACATAACAGTACACAAGCAAGAATCCAAATATACTATTATATATGCTTCGCCTGCTGAAGTGCTACACATTATAGTAAGAGATGGAATAGTACTGTCAATATGGAATGAGAAAAATTGAGGTGGGAGAGAAACTCCCTCTGGAGAGAACGCAGGGATTTCAGCCCTTGCAGACCACAAAAACCTATTTAAACCTGATGGTCTCAAACACATTAAGAGGGCAAGTAATTCCACAAATGGACTCTTGACAAGGCACACGTGTTAATTGAAAACCATTCCATGTGACAACCTCATGAAGCTGACTGAGAGAAGCCAAGAGTGTGCAAAGCTGTCATCAAGGCAAAAGGGGGCTACTTTGATGAAATAAAATATAAATCATATTCTGGTTTGTTCAACACTTTTTAGTTTACTACATAATTACATGTTTGTTCTTTCAACGTTTTGATGTCTTCAGTATTAATCTAAAATGTAGAAAAGAATTCAAATAAATAAAAACCTTCGAATGAGAAGGTGTGTCCAAACTTTTTTTTTTGACTGATACACACATACATGTTACAACACACAGATTACACTGTAAATAATCAGGTTCCTTTAACAACCTCTCAAAGAACATGATCAGTGCAGATCTCTACACATATGATATGAGCTTATCTCTTTGGATGAGTAATATCTCCTTCAGTATTGGGATGTAATATTTGTCAGTGTGTTATTGATGTTTTCATACACATTACATAACTGTCACATTATACAGTATCACTGTGGATGACTGTGACTACAGTAGTGGACTAGTCTCAGTTAGTTGTGGGGTTGAAGTTGTTTATGAGAAAAGGACCATGTCTTATTTACCAGGCAGTGAACAAGTGTGGGCTTTGATCTAAACACCTGTGACAAGTGTCAACAGATATCAAATGTCAGGAGAATCTGCTGCGCCTCTCGTCCTTTAGACCTCCACTTTTCTCACAGGAAAGTAGCGTATAACGTACATGTCGTTACCATTTCGTAGTCACCATAAATATGGAAGCCATACTTTTACAATTGTATTTCATAATGTATGCATTTTGCTGTAGTCTAGAGCAGTTTGCAGTAGTGGTGGTTCAGTGCTCTGCTGTACAGTGTGGAGGATCATGTCTGTTGACAGACACTTTGGGAGATGCAGAGATGGAGCCTGGGGCTGTAATAACAGAACAGTCCCAGTCTGCAGCCTCACTGACGGCCTGACTAATGGCTAAATATTGCTACAGTTTAATACGAAGAGGAGCAATGACCAAGTGGAGAAGAACTTTTCTGAATTCAGCTTTATAACATTTAAAAAGTGGATTAAGTACACATTTTATAGCCATACTAAATTAAAGTACAGCAAAACAATAAAAAGTATTCACACCAAACAGCTTCAAACAATACAAAACTACAAATTATAAAAAATGTTATTATAATAAAGTAAATAAGTCTAAACGAAATGACTAGGTTAGCTAGCTAGTTTACAGCAGATCTGCAGTAACATCAGAATGAGGTATGTGATCACATTGTTAAAATAAGACAATAAAACATTTTAGTTAAGTCACTGTCACTGGTAATGTAAGTAGCAAACAGCACTACAAAGTGGTTACCAGGTTGTTCTGGTCTTAACCTGAGAAAGTTGTAGATCACGTGACATGGACGCCAGCCATTGGAAATGAATGGTGAAAAAAAACGTAGGTATCCTACAATTTCAGAGGCGTTTTTGTAGAAATACTACGTCCCACGTTGTGGACCAACGTAGTGGACCAACGTAGTTATTACACATCCCTGTTTTTCAGGTCTCAGGCTCGAAAATGACATTTCCAGAACAAATGACCATAACTACACTTCTAAAAGAGGAAAATTAATAATATTTGTTCTCAAAAGCAATGATAAACCTTTGAGTTGGATGTAGAAAAGTCAGAATCAATATAGATGTTTTTTATTTTAAAGAAAATTCAGATTGAACATAGTAAAAAAACTGTAAATTATAGTGTCCGTCCAAAAATAATTTTTTACTTATAGTGAAAACCACCCTTGAATGATGGGATGGTAGACTAAAAGCTTTAGGAATCTAAAGTACAACATATAATAAGTACCCTGTATCAAGATTGATGCAAAACAAGTGACATTTGACCTTTTTAGAGAGGTTTAGCAAAAAAAAAACACTTCTGGGGTCATTTGGGTGGATTTTCCATATCTCTGGCCCCCCTTGGTCGATTTTGCTGATTGACATCTCTTTTTAACCGCTAGAGCCAATGGAATCGAGGGGAAGTTCCACATACACACACAGGTTACCAAATAAGGAGTGAGAGTGACGCGTAGCCAAAACCGGAGTTGTGACACACTCTGGTGGCTACCATTAGCAGCTAATTTTTATTCTCCGATTTTTGCATACAAATTGAATTATGGATTATCAATAATTGTTTCAAAGTGACAGACACATTGGATTAACCTATGGATTAACATTCAGCCGCATTTTTTCTCGTTTTAATTCCATTGAACACGACATTTGATCAGAATAACAGCTAAGGTGAGCATATCTCCGTGTTTTGCTACCTAAAGCTACGTCGTGTGTTGTCTGTATTTGCTTCCCCTGTCACGAGTTCTGATCGCTCAGTGATGATCCTTATATTTCTATAATCTGTGGACTCTCAGGATGTTATCTAAGCTTGTTTGTGCAGATCCAATAAGTATATTGATCGGTATAGCTAGAGTTCTGTGCTAACGGCCTTAAGATCTTTTCGCTCGTGGCTAATTCAGAGGCTCAGCGTTAGCTTTGTGGGGTTTTTTTGCAAAAAAAAAACAAACAAAAAAAAAGATCAGTTAGCTGTGTTAGATGTGTAGGCTATCTGCTGTCCTGATGTCAATGGGGAGCTCATTCCACCATTTTGGAGCCAGGATAGCAAACCGACGTGTTTTAGCTGATGGGAACTTGGGTACCCCTCGCAGTGCGGGTGCAGCGAGCCGTTTGGCTGATGCAGAGCGGAGTGCACGTGCTGGGGTGTATGGTTTAACCATGTCCTGGATGTAGGAAGGGCCAGATCCATTCGCAGCATGGTACGCAAGTACCATTGTCTTGAAGTGGATTCTAGCAGTTACTGGAAGCCAGTGAAGTGAGCAGAGGAGTGGCGTGGTGTGGGAAAATGTTGGAAGGTTGAAGACCAGACGAGCCGCTGCATTCTGGATGAGCTGCAGAGGTCGGATGGCACATGCAGGTAGACCAGCCAGGAGGGAGTTGCAGTAGTCTAGGCGTGAGATGACGAGAGCCTGGACCAGAAGTTGTGTCGCTTTCTGGGTCAGAAGGGGACGTATCCTCCTGATGTTGTAAAGAGTGTATCTGCAGCAGCGGGTTGTAGCAGCGATGTTTGCAGTGAAGGACAGGTTGTTATCTAGGGTCACACCCAGATTCCTTGCAGTCTGAGTCGGGGAAACAACAGAGGGGCCGATGTTGATTGTTAGGTTAAGAGTGGGACAATCTTTTCCCGGAAGGAAAAGCAGTTCAGTCTTGTCAAGGTTGAGCTTGAGGTGGTGAGCAGACATCCACTGAGAGATGTCTGCTAGAGAAGCAGAGATGCGTGCGACGACCTGGGTCTCTGAGCGGGGAAAAGACAGAATTAATTGGGTGTCGTCAGCGTAGCAATGGTATGAAAAACCATGCGGGCTAATGACCGATCCGAGCGAGTTTGTGTACAGAGAGAAGAGGAGGGGACCAAGAACAGAGCCCTGAGGGACCCCTGTAGTTAATTGACAAGGGTCGGACTCGGACCCTCTCCAAGTTACCCTGTAGGTGCGGTCTTTGAGGTATGAGGTGAGGAGGGAAAGTGCAGAGCCTGAAACTCCAAATTCTTGGAGAGTGCGAAGGAGGATCTGATGGTTCACCGTGTCGAATGCAGCAGACAGGTCCAACAGGATGATGACAGAGGAGAGGGAGGCTGCTTTAGCAGTGTGCAGTTCCTCAGAGACAGCGAGGAGGGCAGTTTCTGTGGAGTGACCTGCCTTGAAACCAGACTGGTGCGGATCCAGAAGGTTGTTCTGATGGAGATAACAGGAGAGTTGTTTAAAGACAGTGCGTTCAAGTGTTCTAGACAGGAACGGGAGGAGAGAGACAGGCCTGTAGTTTATAACATCAGACGGGTTGAGAGTGGGTTTCTTTAGGAGAGGGTTTACTCTTGCCTCCTTGAGACTGTTTGGAAAGTGACCAGAAGTTAGAAGTGTTGATGAAATGCGTGAGAAACGGTAGAATATCAGGAGCGATAGTCTGAAGGAGGTTTGAGGGGATAGAGTCCAGAGGACAAGTGGTAGGACGGGCAGAGGTAATGAGGGTAAGAACCTCACTTGGAGAGAGAGAGGGGAAAGGAGGTTAGTGTGTGGGTGAACGCTGGGTCTGGTGACCCAGCGGTGAGTAAAGGTGAGTCAGAAAAAGAAGAACGAATGTCATAAACCTTTTTTTCAAAGTAGTTAACAAAGTTGCTTGGCAGAAGGGAGGAGGGGGAAGGGGCTTTGGGGGCTTCGAGGAGGGTGGAGAAGATAGAAAATAGTTTTTTGGGATTGGAATAGGAAGAATGGATCTTATCTTGAAAGAAAGTGCTTTTTGCCTGAGAGATTGAAGCAGAGAAAGAGGAGAGGAGAGACTGATAGGTTAGGAGGTTATCAGAGTGTTTGGATTTCCACCATTTCCGCTCAGCTGCCCGAAGGATGCTTCTATTAGCACGCAGTGCATAATTTAGCCAGCGAGCAGGAGGGGACTGATGAGGCTGCCGAGATGTGAGAGGACAGAGAGAGTCCAGAGAGGATGAAAGAGTCCAGAGGAGAGTTTCTGCAGCAGAGTTTGAAGGCAGGAGTTGGAACGAGTCAGAGGAAGGGAGGGCTGAGAGCACCGATGAGGCAAAAGGGGGAGAGGGAACAAAGGTTACGGCGGACAGGTGCAGAATTAGAAGAGATTAGTTTGTTATGTTTGGAAAGGGGTAGAGAGAATGATATGAAAAAGTGATTGGATGTGTGAAGCGGGTTTACAGAGAGGTTAGAAGTAGTGCAGTTCCTTGAGAATATGAGATCAAGGACATTGCCAGCTTCATGAGTTGGTGGGGATGGAGACAGTGAGAAAGCAAAGGCGGTTAAAAGAGATGTTAGTTCCGATATCTTCCCTGTATGGAGGTAGAAGTCTCCGAGAAGTACAGTGGGAGGGCCAGTTTCAGGGATGTGTGAGAGGAAATTATCTAATTCCTCCAAGAAGTCTCCCAAGGCGCTTGGTGGACGGTAGAGAACAACAATGGTTAATTGTATAGGATGGGTTACTGTGACGGTATGGAATTCAAAGGTGGAAGGAGAGAAGTTTGGTAGCTTGAAGAGGGAAAAGCTCCATTTGGGAGAGAGCAGGAGACCAGTGCCACCTCCTCTGCCAGTGGGTCTGGGTGTATGGGTGAAGGAATATGCTGTGGAGAGAGCTGCTGGGGTGGATGTGTTGGATGGAGTAATCCAGGTCTCAGTGAGAGCAAGAAAATCTAGAGACTGCAGGGAAGCGTAGCCGGAGATGAAGTCAGCCTTAGGAACAGCTGACTGGCAGTTCCACAGGCCACCTGTAACTAGATGTTGGATCGCAGTGGAGCACGTGGGATAGACGAGAGCAGGCCGGTTATATCGATTAGGAGATACACGGGGCCAGTGATAATTGCGAGAAGACACATGAACAGGAATGGAGAAAATACACATGATTATAGCATGAGGGGCTAAAAAACACCAGCGATACTTAGCTCAATCAAAGTAGGATTTGCCTCCCGCAGGACTCTAATGTGTTTGTCTGTCTTTGTCAGTCTGACGCTCCAGGAAAGAGCTGCCTAAAATGGAAGCTTGTCCTGAATGCTGAGTTGTCACAGCTGTGGGCCTACTCCCCTTTAATTAGTTAACTCTCTGCAGCTGATGGGCGACAGCCGTGTCTTCCAGTCTATTGTAATGCACAATTTGAGACAAGTATCCCACTGAGCCCTGCGTAACAGGTTATTTTAGCTGATCTGAGATTTCAAAAGCACAATTTTAGCTAGAAAAACTACAGAACAATTATACAGAGTAGAATAAATGAAACAGAGAGGTCTATTTAAACAAAAATATAACTTACAGAGATTACTGAGTCAGCAGGAGCGTCCTTACCTGGTCAGAGTAGCACACAGTATATGATATATATCAGGATACAGCCGTTGTGTATTTTATTATGTGAAGCACTAAATGGTTTTAGAAAAATATCGACTCTTTCTTTGTAGATATACTAAACTAAAGCATACAAATAAAGAGAGTAATGTAGGCCTGTTATACTGAGTGATATATATTATACACACTGCTCTGCTTTCTGCACGGACCTCACAGCTGTTCTCACTGTAAACATCGCGTTGCGATGAAAGCAGTTAATAAAATAATATCCAGGGGATGCATGCAGAGCTGTCATTGGCTGAGATCAGTCCGGCCGTGCGTCACGACTCTTTTAAACGTCACTGTTGCCGGCAATGCATCCGTGGAGGACCGTGGAGGAACCATCAGTGTATCCTCGGTTATAGCTCCTCCAGAGAGCCTCCTCGATGCTCGATCCTCGGTCCTCAAAGTGCATTTAGAGAAATTAGATGTCCTTCAACATGGCGCGCTGAAATTCATTTCCGGGTCACTACCGGAGGACCGAGGATTCGAGGAGTCGAGGAGGGGAAATTAGTGAAATGAGAAAGGGCCCCGCCGGTGTATCACTCCACTCACGCATGCGCAGTGCGTACGTGCTACTTGGCCGTCGGCTGAAGTCTTTGCGGTGTGTTCCAGTGCGACGTGAGGCGACACAACAGTCGGGTCCATCGGGACGTGTTCTTTGGTGTCAGTTTGGTGTGTCTGGGCCTTTACAAAGCGTTAACTGCACGGTTTACTTACAACTCTAAACCTCAGGCCATAGCATGCATCATAGCTCTGATAAGCAACATGTATCTTGCGAAGGAGATTGGACATTTAATGGCTATTTTTTCTTGGAATTGTGATAAGCAAAGCAAAGCAAAAGTGTATGTGATCTTGGAGAGCTCCAGAGAAAATAATCTCATGCTAACACGAAGTTCTGAAATGCTAATGTGGGCACCAGTTTGCTAAAATGTTAAATACAACCACTTTATCAATATGTGACCAGCACTTTAAAAAAAATATATTGTTTCTTATTTATGCACACACAGCATAGAATATTAGTGTTGCACTGATTAACTCAAATGAACACTAGAATAGACATAGATCAGCGGGTGTGATGATTATTAAAAACTCTCTTACCCATAGTCTTATAGATCTTATCACTGGTTTCTGAAACAGCTGTGGCAATCACAGTTAAACGTTACAATAACGGCTCAGTGAACAGAAAGCTTGACTTCAAAAATATTCACAACATAAATTAACTTCACCCCAAAGACATATCAAGTATGATACAGATAGAAAAATATATACATTTTGTTAAACCACTAACAGTATATGATTATCAGACCAATTCTGTTTTATAAATAATAATGATGTATCTCAGCTCGTACATGGTCACATAGTAATAATAAAGAATAGTAGCAAACGTTACCCAACACATTCGCACTGCGACACCAGTGAGGCACACACAAGGACTCTGGAACTATCACAATGCATTTTTAATGTTAAAATGTGCATTTCCTTTTAAAATACCTGCATTGTTGTGCCGTCTCGACAGACCAGAGTGAGAGGAGAGGCTGTGAGCCAATGACTGCATCATTTAGAGCTGCGTCACACAGACACAGGCTGTGGTGCTGACATCCTCGTCCTCTCTTCAAAGTTACTCATGCCTCATAAACAGCAGAGTCTGATGTGCACGCTTGGGGAGTAACAGATTACATGTACAGTAATGGGATTACGTAATCAGGGTACAAAAACATGTAATACAGTTACATTACAGATTACTGTCACATGTCTACAAATTGGGGGTCACTAGCAGGATTACAGTGCAGTGTTTCCCCTAGGTTTACTGCTTTGGGGGGTGCTGCCTGAGCGGGGGGGGGGGGGGGGATCCTCTGGAGCAGAGAGAGGAGCTGTGGATTCTAGTTATTGATTAGTGCATCAGTGTTTCTTAGGGTCAAAAACACTAAACTCACAATTTAAAATGAAAGCGTTTAGTTTATTTAATAAAAGAGCACATGTTCAATGTGAAAAGTGACAGTATATATAGATTGGTTGCAATTTGGTGCTATATAAATATATATATATAAAAAAAAAAATGTATTTTTAAACACCTTGAATTTCAGGGGGGGCGCAGGGCTCCGTTGGCGGGGCGCAGCGCCCCTCCAAGACAATGGTAGGGGAAACACTGCAGTGTTACTAAAAACTAAAAGAGATATAGTGTTTGTTGTAAAGGATCAGATGTTATCTCTTCTCTTAGAGCTGTACTGTTCTGTAGGATAATACTTTGAGTGTGAATCTATACGCCTACTGCCCGAATCTGCTTTATGGTTTTCACTTTCTTTGGTTCATTTGTTCCTTTTTATTTCAGCAGGTGAACCTATATGTTCATAAAATAGTGTTTTACAGGTAACTATTCATTGTAACAGATTACATTTTTAAAGTAAACCTCCCAACCCTGCTTATTTGGCATTTTTCACAGTATGTGTCTTTGATGAAAAAGACTGTTTTTGATGAAAGATAATCTCTTATAGAACCAGCCGTGACTTATTGAATAGAGTGATTACTTATACTGTAGTAAAGTAGTTCATAAACCCTTGAATTAACTTGAGAGAGAAAGAAAAGATACACAATAAAAAAGACTATGTGATATGACTCGCCTTAAACAGTTCTATGTGGATCATATTTGTCTGATAACATTACAGCATATGTTTCTCCAATGACGGGTTACCTCCATTTAATCTAGTACATTTCAACTGGATTAGTGTGCAGAGGGGAGGGTACATGCTGTTTGATGAAGACGTGTTGGACAGCAGAGAGCTTTTTGGAAAGCTCTCCTTCAGTTTAAAGCCGCTGTCTGCTCCGTCAGACTGTGGTGGGATAAGTAGGTCACACTGTCCAAGAGAGAAAAGAAAACAAGTACGGGCCGAGGAAGAGAAGGAGGGGATGGTGGATGGATGGATGGATGGATGATGGAGGATGGATGGATGGATGATGGATGGATGGATGGAGGATGGATGGATGGATGGATGGATGGATGGATGGATGGATGATGGATGGATGGATGGATGGATGGATGGATGGATGGATGGATGGATGGATGGATGATGGAGGATGGATGGATGATGATGGATGGATGGATGGATGGATGATGGAGGATGGATGGATGGATGGATGGATGATGGATGGATGGATGGATGGATGGATGGATGGAGGATGGATGATGGATGGATGGATGATGGATGGATGGATGGATGGATGGATGGATAGATGGATGGTGGATGGATGGATGGTTTGATGGATTGATGGATGACGATTAATGGATGGATGGATGGCTGGATGAAGGATGATGGATGGATGGATGGATGATGGATGGATGGATGGATGATAGATGGATGGGTGGATGGATGATGGATGATGGATGATAGATGGATGGTTGGATGGATGGATGGATGGTGGATGATGGATGGATGGAGGATGACGGATGGATGGATGGATGATGGATGGTAGATGGATGGTTGATGGATGGATGATGGATGATGGTTGATGGATGGATGGATGATGGTTGATGGATGGATGATGGATGGATGGTGGATAATGGATGGATGATAGATGGATGGATGATGATGGATGATAGATGGATGGGTGGATGGATGGACACTGACATTAACAAAATGTAATATGCCAACAAATTAACTGCATTAGGTTAGTTGAAAGCAATAATATTAAGTTGAACCTATTTAAACCTAATAGTTTTGCTTTCAACTACTAACCTAATACAGTTATGTGAACATTTGTTGACATAATACATTTAATTAAAGTCAACGTTTCTGTGCAAATAATGATTAGTGATTTCAACCCTGCTGATCTCACATACTGCCAATTGATTGGTTGGTTGTGTTCCCATCACTGCATGCCCCAGTTGCCCAAATATGGTCATATCCTTTCCTTAACCAGACATCATAACTCTTCTGGTTTCCTGCAGGCTGTGTTGGTGTGTTGGTGTGTGTGTGTGTGTGTGTGTGTGTGTGTGTGTGTGTGTGTGTGTGTGTGTGTGTGTGAGGTTGTCTGCAAGCTGTGATTGAGTCATGCTTTGTCAGATTTGGATCCTTTGAGGATATTTTCTTTCCATTTTGAACACATTTGTTGCTATTTTGATTTAAAAAGCATGAGTTATTTCAACTGCTGTGCTGCTTTAAAAAAAACACGATAACAGGACACACACACACATCTTCTCAGCCAGACTCAACTTTTCTGTTCTTGTCTCCTCTCTTCCACCTCTTCCCTTCGTCTCCTCCCTTTGTCCCTGTTTCCTCACCTCTCCTCAGTGTGCTGCATCACTGGTGGAGCCACGTGCTCTCTGTTTATCATCAGCGAGGGGAGGGAGATAGAGAGATAGAGGGAGGCAAACTCTCCCCCTCTCTCTCATTTGGCTTAGTGCACCCACAGACACACACACACACACACTCAGAGACTCAGTACATTATTCCATCGTGAGCAGCCTGAGGGACGCAGGAAACAGCCGACTGTATCCACTGGACCTGAACTACACCACAGGTACTGCAGCTTTATCTGTCTCCAGCATGATTCACAAGCACTTTTTGTTTGTGTGTGTGTTTTGTACCCAATTCAAGGCTATTAAGTGATGTGCTAAATATAAAACTGACTAGTAAACAGAATTAATCTTCTTAAGCTGAAGCTGATGTTGTGTTTAAGGACAACAGGAGGGTGATGTTAAAATGAGGACAAGAGTTGCTGCTGCTGATCGAGGCTTTATACACACACTTCCAAACACACACATATACACACACACACACACACACACACACACACACACACACACACACACACACACACACACACACACACACACACACACACACACACACACACACACACACACACACACACACACACACACACACACACACACACACACACACACTGTCACCAGCCTCTGCATTGGTGTGATGTGGACAGGTGGATTTTATTGCCCCTGGCAGGAAATTAAATGTGCCATTGAGAACAGCCCAACTAAATACATGAGTATGTGTTGGAGCTGAAAGACAAGTGGAATTACAACGTTGCATTGATGTGTTTGAAGATGCTGCTTTAAGAAAAAAACGGTTGCACTTTGAACAAACACCATTGCCCTAAATCTAAAGGAGCCCTAAAGAAAATAATGTGTGATTATCTGCAGACCGTGTGCAGTGAACGATGAGCCTGCAGTAGGTTAAAGTCATAAAAGTTGATTGAGTTTGGTTCGGGCTTTTGTTAGCCGTGCCACAAATCTGCCTGCTGTTTCTGAACGCTACTGGCAACAGCTGAAAGACTAATGCATGATGGCATAAAGGTAAAAATAGTCGGACATTCTTTCTAAAAGTAAAGATAGTTATGCACTTAAATATGTTCAAAAGCCTGCATTCTACCTGGAATACCTCTGTTACAAGTTACAGTTGTGCTTTTAAAATCGTACTTAAGTGAAAGTACAAAAGTAAAAGTATCAAAAATAAAAGTAGTCGTTATGGCCTAATTTAGAATCATATAAATGAAATGACTGGATTATGATCAGACCCAGCGCCGTGGGAGGGCCAGGCCCTCCCATTTGACATTCCTGCCCTCCCCCAATAAACACGTTTTTTATTATTTATAAAAATAAAAAAAATTAAAAAGATATTTTTTTTAAATGATAAATAAACTGTGAACTTTAATGCTACGATGTATGTAAAAACAGGTATGAAATACTACATGACAGTAAAACATTTCATATGGGTGTTGAGAGATGTATCCATAGATCTCTTCATTTTGCCCTCAAAGTGCACCATGCTTTTAACTTCAATATTAAAAATAAATCTTCCCGGGGGAGCTTGCCCCCGGACCCCCCTATGTGAGGTCCACACACCACTTGTAAAAATAGCACTTTGCCCCTGCTTACACCTATATGCCGTGAGCTGATTATCGAGCCTTCATTGTAACAGTCGCGGGTGTACTGTGTATGTGCGTGGGGAGTGTTGCAGTAGAAAATTCAACTGTAGCGCCCGGTACCTTCATGGGAAACCCTACATGTTTGAGCACCCTCTATGAAACGTCAAGCTACCCCACAGCACCCCCAAAAGACAATCTTGGGCCGCGGCATATGACGGTTTTGTGTGCCCTCCCATGAAAATCATATGCCCTCTCTCTGTAGATTTGTTCTGGCGCTGGGTCTGATTATGATTATTGATGCATTAATGTTAATCATTCTGTATGAGCTAATAATCTGTAGCTTTAAAGTAAGTAACGCTGACGAATGAAAGTAAAAAGTAAATCTTTGGGTATGAAGTAGCATAAAAATTAAAGTACTCAAGTAGAATATGAGTAACTCAACACTGAAAAAACTGAAAGGATTACTTAAATGAAAGGTGTCAACAGATTTAAATATATAACAGTATCAGGTTAATTGAAATGCAATAATATTAAGTTGAACCTAATATTTTGTATTCAAACTTAATATTATCACTTTCAACTAACCTAATACAGTTGTGTGAAATCTGTTGACATAATACATTTAATTAAAGTCAACATTACAGTTTTCTTCAGTGAATATTGATTCTTTAGTAAATGTATTTAGTTACATTCTGCCTCTGATTTGAAATATGACCTCACAATTATTGTATTTATTTTAAAGGTTGTTGTTTGGCTCGGACTACAACCAGCTCTTTTTGGAATAGCGATACTGTCAATGCATCTTTAGTTTGGTCCTCTTCCATAAATTCTCTGAAGGAACCAGCACTCCTGATTGTTTCCTTACAGGAAGTGTTTTCACCTTCTTTTTAAAACTATAAAACATATTGCCTTTGTTTCCACTTCAGATCAAACAGCCAGAGAGCGAGCCTGTCTTCCCATTGGGAGCGGCTCTGATTCTCAGTCAGAGTTTATAAATAGATTTACAAAGAGCAATACTCGTTTTATTTCAACATGATTCATCACTGCTGCAGCAAGCCCATATTTAGAACTGTGATTTTGTTTTAGACAGCAATGGTTAACTATTTACTAGAATCTTTCATGAGTATGAGTGTGGAAGAAACTAGAATTACAGCGCTTCAGATGTACCTGCATCCTCACATCAGTTGATTATAATCAGCGGGTCACATCAGGAGCAGCGAGGTTAGTCTGGTTATTAACCATAACTGGACCTATGGAGGAGATAACTAGCTTGACCCGCTTCCTTTCTGTAGGGCAGGGTAAACACAGCAGGTGACTCAGCAGCTGTTAGAATGACATGACGAAATGAACATTAGCTCTCACTTTCAGAGTGGAATATAAGCTTAACACCTGTTTTTTCTTAAAGGTAAAAATAGATTTGTCACTAACAGTTGATAGCCAATAGTATTCAGGCTTGTTGAAAAGAAGATACATATGTTATTTGGATATTTCTGTTTCAGTTTGTATTGGGTATAGTAGCTGAAGAGGTGAAAGAAAGAGTTCCACAAAGTCAAAATACTCTGTTACAAGTGAAATTCCTGCATCGAAAATGTTACTTGAGTAAAAGTATGTCAGAATAATTATCAAAGAAAAAGTTGAAAAAGAGTTGATCCAATATCTCATTATGAAAAATCTAAAATGTTTCTGAAAATAACACCCAACAATCTCAAAACCATTTCAAACAAATTAGAAAATGACCTAAATGTTCATAAATGACAATTAAATTATATCAAACTCTAACTTCTGGCTAGTTAAAGTCATAACAAAACATAATTAAAATGTTCTTTAGATGAAAACGACCCTAATGTTTTTAATCGTTCATACAGCTGCTTGAGAGTTATTGATTCCGAGGTTTCTGTGATTCTGGCTGTTTCTTCTTCTCTCTGTTTTGAACAACACTTCTTGCTCATTGGAGTCCCCAAACCCTCCCTGCATACCGCCCCCGCCCCACCCCCACCCCTCCTCCCCCCACCCACCCACTGGCATTTTCAACAATAGAGTTTGGCAGTGCTTGGAGCCAGTGGAGAAGCAGTGTTGCTGTTACTGTGTTTTGCATGCTGATGTGTTTCCTCTGTTGTTTCTGTGAGAGCTGTCCTTTAATTAGCTTCTTTATGTCTGTTCGGAAACGGGACTGCGTTGTTATTTATGTAAATTACTGTGTGGTTGCACTCCTTTCTGTCTACCGGAGTAGTAACAGTTATACAGTCTTCTTCTATTCATTGTTAAACTTGTCTTTTATGGCCATTTCCACAGGACTCTATTAATCCCTGTTTCCTATATTGATACCTGCTTTCTGCTCTGTGGAGTTTTATGCATGTGGTCTCATCTATAATTCTGTGGATCTTATAACTGCCTTTGCACCTGCAATGCACCAGCAACAGTACAGTAGATCTTGTCTCTTGTATTTTTATACCCGCTGCTAGATGGGGCCTGGATTGTTTTGGAACTTCCCTCCCAAGGCTGGCTGCACGGTTCCACAGAGCCTCCTGCAGACCATGTACGTAGGATGGTGAAGTCACTGTGCCGACATAAATACCGCACCATACCGTGCCGCACATTCCCGTCCATCCGCTCCATTCTGTCAACCGTCAGTCCAGTGTCACATATTCATTCTGCAGCAGTGGGAAACACATACAATAATTCATTATCCAATTACAAACATGCACCAGGACAAGTATTCATCTGTCATACGAAAAGTATTTTTTTAGCAATCATCTAGGCTTGGATTTAGAATTAGGGAATTAGGCTTGGAGAAAACATTAAAATAATAATTCCCACATTCGGTGCCAGCATATTACAGGTGAACATTCTGTCAGCAGAATTCCAGCACGAGTGGTTTGCCTTTCAAATGTTATCTATAAACACTAGGGGTGTAACGGTATTCGTCCCGAACCGTCACGGTTTGGACGTCACGGTTTGTACGTCACGGTTTGTACGTCACGGTTTGTACGTCACGGTTTGGACGTCACGGTTCGGACGTCACGGTTCGGACGTCACGGTTCGGCACATGCAGTCACACGACGAATATGCCTTTTTTTATGAGAGGGAAAAAAGTCTGTCACTCAGGGCAGTATCCATTACACTATATATAATCCAGGGGGCGATATTGCGCCTAAAAGCTGTTTGCCAGCCGCCCTTAAACAACAAATGAAGAACAAGAAGAAAACACCACAAAACTAACAAAATACAAGAAGAAGAAAAGTTAGTATGGCGGTTCAGATAACACACAGGAGCAGGGCTGCTTCTCAGGTCGATTAAATGGAATCCTTGCGTCCCTCACTTGCGTTGTTTCCCTGCGTTTAGTCCCTCCCACCAGGGAAGCATGGAGAGACGCAAGGAAACCACGAGAAGCAGGGAAATGAGTTTTAAGAGCAATGGGACGTCCTTTCCTCCGGAGCGTCACGTGAAGCGACATCCGTTTGTGATGACACCGCACAGCTGATGTCTGACAGCAGCTCTGTCCCCGTTGTTTTCACACACACCCCCGCCTCTGTTAGTACACATTTACTGACATATACATTTGTATAATCTGTTGTAGACCCAAATAAATAAAATAAAATAAGAACTCATTCTCAAAAAATGTCATCGGAGGATGGTCTGGTAGTTCCTCGATTATCGCTCCTCCATTATCGCTCCTCGCTCCTCGCTCCTCGATCCTCGGTCCTCCGGCAGAAATAAGCGCCATGGGACGCTACTCAAGATGGCGCAGACAAATCAACTTCCGGTGAAACCGAGGACCGACGAGCGAGGAAATTAAAATAATCGACCTGAGAAGCAGCCCTAGAAGACCCACCTGCTTCTTTTAAATCAGCTGTGTGGGAAAATGTCGGGTTCCCTGTGGACTACAATAACGATGGAGTGCGAGTGGTGGATCGGACGAGGACGGTGTGTCGGCGTTGTTCGACAGCGGTGCGGTATGCTAATGGTAACACACGCCAAACATGCGAAATCATATCAGAAGGCATCAGCCAGATTTGCCAATCACCGGAGCCCGGCAAAAGACAACAGCAGTTCAACAGCTTATCCCCGCTGTTTTTAAGAAGCCAATAGACATGAAAGCCGAGAGACCAAAATAAATAACGGAAGCTATTATATATATTTCAATGGCTATGCGCCCTTGAAACACTTTGTTATTATTTATTTTGTAATATTTTCAAGACATTCTTTTTAGTTTTACAGCTTGATGAAACCTTTTTGTTTGACATCAGCCATTATAGATAATATGGCCATCTGAGTGTGTGTGGTACTGTTTGTGCTTTGTTTTTAACTGTGTAATACAGCTAATTATTCAAAATGTTAGAGTTCCTTATTTTTATACTGAAACTTGCACTACTGTTCAAAAATAAATAACAACAAACCTGGAATTATGCATTTCGGACTTTTTTTTGCTTTTTCTTGTCGTACCGAACCCGTACCGAACCGTGACCCCCAAACCGAGGTACGTACCGAACCGTGAATTCTGTGAACCGTTACAACCCTAATAAACACATCAGAACTATAACTTCGTCAAAGTTCTTGAAGTCATTGACTTTTTATTCCCACTTAATTTAAACCAGCACTTCTATTTGGTAGCTGCATCACAAACATTGCTCAAACACAGTTTCAATTTGTATAGCAGCTTGTCGTTATGGGTGGAATTTTTCTTTTTCCCTCCGAGATAAAACGTTTAACAGTGTCTGTGTTGTGTCTCGTCAAATGTGTTAGTTATGTTTATGTGTTATGTCTGTCTTTTCATGTTATTTCATGTCATGTCATGTCTGTCTATTTATGTCATTTCATCTCTAGTCAAGTCCCCGTGTTTCATGTCAAGTCCCCGTGTTTCATGTCATGTCTCGTTTTCCATTTCCTGTTTTATTGTGTACTTACCTCTTGTCTCTCATATCAGGCCCTGTTACTTCCTCCCTTTGTGTGTTTTCCCGCCCTCGTCAGTGTCTGCCCCGCCCCTGATTGTTTCCACCTGTTCCCACTCACCTCATGTTTAAATAGTCCTGTCTCCCCCTGTCCTGTGTCAGTTTTGTTGGAGCAGAACACCTCTGCTACGCGCCGTTCGTTGGATGAGGCTGGATCTCTATTAAATTAAGAAAGGAATTGAAAACACCGGAATCAAAGTTATAACAAATTATCTGAGTTTACTTCTAGTAGGAAACCAAACACATATACAAGTTATACAGAGTACTCGAGCACTCCGGGCTTCAGGTTTGTGACGCGGTTTTACAGGTAGACAGACCAGCTTTCAGAAAACGAGAAGTATGGACTCCAGGTTTGTGATGCGGTTTACAGTCTTCTAGCACCAGCTTTCAACAAACCAGAAGTCTGACCAGCACGTGAGATCCTAAGTTACACCAGGTCAAAAGTCAACGTTTATCTCCACCCTATCTACCTCACATTCCCTTCCCATGGGGCCTCCCCCTATTTAACGATGTCTTTAACGACTTAAAAACAGCATCTGGCTTTTAGAGGTGATAAGGAGCGATGTTGGTGTGTGACACACAGAATCTCTGGATCAGTGAGTTGTGATTACATAAAACAGTTCAAACAATACATGTTCACTAAAATACAATTCAAAATAATACATGTTTACTTCAATACAGTGTAGAATCATATCTTTTTACTTCAGTTTGTCTGGTTTGTTTCCATGGATGGTCGTGCCACTGCCAGGCTTCAACAAAGAGAGGATAATTTCCAGTCTAGTCAGGTTTTGTTATTTTGTTATTTTTGTAAACTTAAGTTAATCTTAAATTCTCTTTTTGTTACGCTTGTTTTTTCCTCCTTGTGAGCGCTTTTTGTTAAATCTAGTACCTACTCTGTTAAGAGGGATTTTCTGTTTTCATGAAATTAAAAATACATTTTTTGCAACATTCAAGACTGTCTCTGGGTCGTGCATTTGGGTTCTCCAGTTTGTGTTAAGGTCGTGACAGTCTGTCTCAATCAAAATGGAACTGTATGAAATAAAAAGGCACATTTGTCTTGTAGTAAATAAAAAGCGCGACCTGGAGCCAATCCTGCAATTTCCCCACAGGCATTATCAAAGATGTTTCATTGATAAGACGATTACTACGTGACAAAAGTTTTCAAAACCGTTTCTAGTCTTCAGCATTTCTAGACAAGTGGCTACTGAAATCAATCTTACTAACTGCTGTCTGTGCAATTTACGAGTTGGAGAACTTTTTTTTGCTTACCTTGTTTGTTTTAAACATCATAAATACACAAACAAAAATGAATACTTACAGGTTGTGTACCCGAATCTCCCGCTGGTCCAAACAAAGTAGGAACAGCATTGTTCTTCAGTGCCCTACGCTGTACATATCCGGCATGAATAGCTGAAAGGTTTGGGAAGCTTTGTTTCGCAAAAGGCTGGCAGAGGGTGCGGCCATAGCTCTGGGCGTGGCTACTGGATATCCCTACGTAGCGATACCCAGGAAGTAAATGAGAAATCTCCAACGAGGCGTTTTGGGGAGGTGTGTTAGAGTTTTACTCCCTACAGGGTGTACTTTGAGGGTTTTTTACTCTGCAGACCGTTTACATGCATAAAAACCTTCATAACACACAAGGGCACAGGTAATAACTGGAAAAGCATGACATGGGATCTTTAACATAATTTTTCATGGTGGGGCTAAGGTGGGGCTAAGCCATTTCTTGGTATGGCTGTAGCCTACCCCAGCCATACCCTGGAGCCGCCACTGCGTCATTGTGAGAACAGAATAACCAATAACAACCACAGTAAATATTGATGAAAGTTCAGTCCCATATTATCTGTATCCTAGTGCCAAAGCCAGTGTCCAAATACACCAGAGCATTGGAGAACATGTTGTGACTTACTAAGTTAAAGGTCACCTATTATGCAAAATCCACTTTTTCATGTCTTTTATACATAAACGTGTGTCCCCTCTGTGTAAAGAGATTCTGAAAGTTTCAGGAAGAAAGATTCTCTCACTTTTTGTCCTGATCCATTTATATAAAAACCTGTCTGAAAATGAGCGATTATGTAAACACAAAAAGTATGTCTGTCTTTTTTTTATATTTGGGAAATATTAAAAAAAGACAGACATACTTTTTGTGTTTACATAATCACTGCAGAAAAGAAAACTTGATGTTTAGAATATGTTCAGAGAAGAGGTCCAGAGAATGCTGCAGCCGACATGTTGGTTATAAAAAGTATTTGTGCTCACCAATGGAAGAAGTCTAATAGATGGTCAATGGGAAAACGTTTTTTTTGGTGGCAAGCTCCCACAAAGTGAGCCAGGCGCCAATGTACATTTTCCATTCCAACTTCCATGTCAGTCATGTGACTTAATTGGGCCCAAAAATACATTTTCCCTTTTTCTTTTATAGGAAATAAACGAAGCCCCGCCTCTAAGGCCTCGTACACACGATTCCGTCGCGTGCTTTAACGCTTCCCATTCACTTTGAATGGGGTGACGTCACGCTTTGCCGAACTGAATTGTGGTTCCGTTGCTTCACTTTGCCTCCGTTGCTCGCGGTGAAAGTTGAGAAAAGTTCAACTTCAAATGTCGACGGAAGCGCCAGCCAATCAAATAATATGCCAGTACAAGCGCTAGCCAATCAAACGCGCTATTTGTGTGTCTGGGGCGGGAGATTAATGCACCAGACACGCCCACCGGCAAGCTTCAGCGCGACGGAACCGTGTGTACATAACACTGTATTCAGTTCTCTTTATACATCCATGGGCACACCAGTGGAAACCATTTCACATAATGTGAGGAGACGTGACTTTGCCATTTGCCCTCACAAGGGTTGTCTGTGAGTTGAGTTGACTTACATTAGAAAAGAATATTAGCCTGGCAAGGATCTAAATTCAATCTAAAAATAAAACATGCTGTATCTCCGTATCACCTCCTGAAATTCCCCTCAGTGTCTGAGGCAGCAACAAACACAGGACATTTAATCTGATGATATAATGAGATGTAAATCACACTCGGGTAGCATACATGTAGTTTGCCAGTTTCCTCCATTTTGCATTGACATAGATAGACAACAACAACAGCATAGGTTCCTGTCGCATTTTCTACTAATAAAGCAAAACTACCACAAAAATGAAGAAAATAAACAAAACAAAGACAGTTATTCTCAAGACATAAAAGGAGAGGTACAGTAACTACTGTTGATACCTCTATGATGTGAAAATGAACAGTATGTCTCATAGCAATGTTGTAAACTGACCCTGTAAATTGTTTTATTCATCAGTTCATCAAGATCTTTTCTAAAATCCTCTCTCTTAAGAATAATAATCTTTATCCCTCTACATGATTTGGCTTTGCAATTCAGTCCCAGGCAGAGATTTAATAAAGACGCCTCTGTTGAGTTCTAGGTGAGGACCTGTTTTCAGTGGACACTGTAATAAAGCCATGTGTCTCTGAAGGAAGTGTGGAACCTTCATCCCCTCAGCAGGCTCCACTGGGCTTTGCTCCTCGACATCTGGTTCTCCGTTTGTTTCAGGAAGGAGTCCATCTCCGCTCAGTGTTCTGCTGGGGGCCACACACTGTCTGCCCATCTGCCCTGCTGGCCTCCACCCAGACTGTAGAAACACACTCTCTAGAATGGACATTAGAGTTCATTTTCCATTTGCGGCTGGTGGCGGTCCCACTCAGCTTGAGCCAAATAAATATAAGTCAGTGTGTGAATGCTGCTTGACAGGGAGAGATGAAGAGTTTGGCTGGTGGCTTAACCATGAAGGTATGAGAGGTTAATGTCTGAACACCTCAGCACAACACAAGTGATCAGGGATGCATGATCACGTTGGCGATGGGTGATGCTCAGAATAGGGAATGCTAGTCTTTGAACAACTATCATACTTGCTGTAAACACAGCAAAATACGTTATTATTTGAAAACCCCAATTCTATGCATCGATACGGCTGGGTGTTTAAAGCAGGTGCTTATTAATTTTGACGCAGCAAAAAATAAATATTACCTTTACCTGGCTACAGCAAAACAATTTAACGAAGCAGGGCTATTATGCTACCTTAACACAGTTCAAATGCAGTTCAAATTTAGAATGAAAATATGAAATGCATAAACAACATTTTGAACAACAATCGCCATCTAAATCATAGTCACCACAATAAGTGGATTTACTAAATACTTTTGCCGTAAGCTAACATGATGCTAATGCAGAGCCATCAAGCTTCTGCGGAAACATACATACAGTCTATGTGCATAACTCTTACTAGCTGTAGCTCGGAGCACACAGCACATGACAACTTCAGATGGAGCATGATTGGAGCTTTCAGAAATGCAGCTCCTCAGCCAACTTTGTAAAGTTACTGTTTACTGTACTGTGAGGTCCAACACTGATGTTCGCTGTTAGCCTCTAGTTAATCTCCAAGGTGTTGGATAGGGTCGCAATTTCAATTTGTGAAAATGCAAAAAATAAATATTATATAAATAATAATAAATAATCTTGAAATATCACAAAAAACCTTTCATGCATGGCAGAGGTGGACATTCTTGTGCAAAAGTACTATGGTAACAGATAACTCACATGACGACATACATGAAGCATTTGTCTTAAACATCTCTTAAATCTTCTGTTGCACAAAAATCATCGCTCCATGCACTTCCAACGCTTCCTAACATACATGAATTTAACCCACGTCTAATTTACGTCCTGCTTTTCAGATGTTTTTTTTTATAATTTGCTATGAATTTGAAAGGAAATCAGGTTGCTGTTGCTTCGAGAACAGTAATGTCTAAAATATAGAAATGTTTGACTAATTGGAACCATGCATTCCAATCCAAACAAAGGACTTGTTCTCCTGGAATTCACCCAATTAGATGTATCCATCTACATTTACCAGATAATCAAGCATGATCTACAACCACATGAATTGGGTAGTTCTCATGTGGTGACACAATGGTGTAACAGCTACATTAGAGGCAACTGTAAATGTACGTTTTTATTTTTGCCTTAAAACGTGATTACACAACTTTTTAGCATTATTAAAAGTTGTTTAATCTAACTTCATCCAACTGTCCACGAATGTTGATGAAAGTCCCATCTGCACACATCCTTGTGTGATGCTAGGTGATGATTAAAAAAGGTGAAAATGGCCATCTGAGTTCCACCGGTCTTTTGGTTTAGTTCCAATATGGTGGAATGAACAAGCTGAGTGGTGGGCTTCACTTTAATCACACCTACTAACTCACACCTGAGGCACTGCCAGCTCTGTGTCCAACTATCACACTGCTTTAGAGCTGGGAACATATTGGTTATACATGAAAGCACGATCAAGTTAAGCTATGCATTAAATCATTGTTGGCGTGCAGGTTGTTATCGCTGCTACGGACATATAGTCTACCACAGCACTGTGTGAGTGGACACTACCTGTGTCCTCATTATTTTCTGTTTACTTTTACGTCAATCAGCTAGCTTTGTGATATGAACACAAATGCAAAAATACACAGCCTCCATTAAAAAAATTAGGCGTATTTTCTGAATGTCTTTAAAGCTGACTTTGTGGATGCTGTGTGTAAGACTTTTTAGAGACACAAAGCTTTCATCTGACAGCGCTGACAAGGAAGCTTTTTATGCCAGTAGAGAGAGTGCAGCTCAGTCTGGAGCTGACAGCGGATGTTTAATATTTAATCCGCCACTCAGACATTGATATATATCTGTTCTGCGTAGCTTCTCAGCCTCAGAAGACTCCTCTAGTCATTAAGCAGCTATAAAGGATTCAAACTTTCACTTAAAAATGGTGGAGAAAGCTAAATTACTAACTGGTAGTTACATTTGGCTGTGTGATGAATACACCACCTCTGTATCGCGTAAAGGTGTTGCATGTCAGCAGGTGTACTGGTCAGTTTGAGTGTGTGTGTGCACACACAGCATCAGATGGATGATGGTGATGTGGAGAAGTGAATTTGGGGACACGTCAGTCAGCATTAACATCTCTACTCCGCTTGGAGGAAGCTCCACCAGGAATCACATCCACTTAGTTCAAAAACACCAACAGCTGCAAGACAGAAGGTCATGTGGAAGAAAAATAAGATGTTAGATGATGGGTTAGACTTCTGCTATCAATGTTAGCAAGCCAACATATTTGACAAGCTGAGAGTAAGGATGTGTTTACTTTGATTTTCCGAAAGAAGCTATCTGAAATCTGCTTTATTTT
This sequence comes from Trematomus bernacchii, assembly GCF_902827165.1. Taxonomy (NCBI): domain Eukaryota; kingdom Metazoa; phylum Chordata; class Actinopteri; order Perciformes; family Nototheniidae; genus Trematomus; species Trematomus bernacchii. Next base: position 59,472 of record NW_022988146.1, read on the forward strand.
ACAATTGTACCTCTCTGAACAGGGAACATTGCAATCAAAGGTAATGCAAATTCAAGAGGCACACAATCTCATTGAAGGTAACTACATTAGATTGATTTAGGGCTTGTAAAAAGATTGAAATGCTGTGTCTTGAATCGCTTATTTCTGTACTAACATGTGCCATTTGGGGTGCCTAAGTGTGTCCCAATGTGAAGTATGGCCAAACCCAGTGCACAACTTCAAAAAGTTGAGTGTGAAACGCTGGACACTTCTCACCTTCCAATCCAGTCTCACGGCATTTCGTGTTATTGTCACGAAATTAATTTAATCTATTGATTCGTGTTCACCAACACGATTTTCGCATTTTTTTCGTGTCACACAGAACGATTTTAAAAGCAATGTATTTCTATTGATAGTATGTTTCGTGCCTGCACCACGTCTTTTTGTCCAGTCGGGTCTTGGAATACCAGAAGCTGTGTGGTTCATAAAAGCATTTCCTTACTCAATAACGGGCCGTCTCCACGGCAGCGTTAAAAAATCTTGAAACGCTTCTGCCCATTCACTTTGAATGGGGTGACGTCACTTTTTTTCGCTTTCGCCGAAATGCATTGTGGGCAGGCGAGCGGAGATTCTCAGGATTTTCAAGATCCAAAGTTGAACAATGTTCAACTTTTGAAGCTGAGGAGGAAGCGTCAGCTAATCAAATCCCGTGTACGCAAATCTGACAGTTCAAGCTCTAGCCAATCAAACGGCGTGTATGCTGAGAGAGACATACCGCAGATCATTTCCTCATATTCCAAAAAATGGAGGAGAAATTAGCGGTAGCGAATCAATCACCCGGTGCTTTATGACCAGACCTACCGGGATATAAACCGGAGGAGCCAGGCATGGAGGGAGGTGGCAGAGACAGTGGTATGTTTTCGCCTGTTTTGGGGAGTTTATATCCAGTTTACTTCGGGCTTTTTGGCTTCGTATGTCGCGGGCGGGAGATTCATGTGATTGGTTGATCGCAAAAAAATCCCCAAGCTTCAGATACGCCCACCTCCAAGATTTTTTTAACGCTGCCGTGGAGACGGCCCGTAAGGCTGTTAAAGGCAATGTGAGCGTCCATTCCCATTGGATAACGGAGAATTGTACACCGCAATGCACGCTGGGATTTGGTGTTTATGCGATGTGAACTCCAAAAACATTTAAAAAAAATTAAATAATACATTATTCCGAGTGTGCTTGCTTTTCTCTTTGAAAGTCATCACATAACGGCATTGTAATACACGTTTCGGCTGCATTAAATATTACATATCTGCCGTAGTTAACTATTTATAGAGCCCTGATGAGAAGACTTCTAGACAAACAGGAACTGCCGCCAAAACTGAAAACTTGACGTGGATCTTAAATATATAAGCAATTAAACAACATCTTACATTTCTTTTCACACAATATGTCTCCTTGCAGTATCAACACTAATTCGGCTGACTTTTATATTTGATCCAATTGGTAGATAGACTGTATTTACGCCATAACGGTGCACAGCTGATAGAAAGGGACACCTACTGGTTAAAGCACGTTATTGCATTTTAATATTTGTATTATTAGATATTAATAGGAGGATGTGCAAAACAGACAAACTAATAAGGCTTTATTTAAACATTAAAGAATACTTTAGGTTAAGGTCTTCTTTTGAATAAGAAAAAAGCTTTGGGGGTATAGAAGATGAATATGGAGGGATGAAACCCTCTTTGATGGTCACACATGCAGAGCACACAGCACACACAGTGCAATTTGTATCTACAGATAAATATTAAGCCTGACAAAGTACTTAACGTCTAATATATTGCTTGTCCTGCAATGTTAACTATGTTTAAGCACTTATTTGAACTGATATTATACATATGTATTATACTCTTATAAGATGTATGTAGATAGTATAAGAAATGTGCAGAATATGACAATGTAATGGTGGAGGTACACACATATTGATAGATGTCTTGTAATGCACTGTTGAGGAACCTGCGACCCAAGGTTTTCATTCATTGCATAACTACACCGTAGTTGTGTATATGATATGTCAATAAACCTTAGAAAATCTTGAAATTTTGAAAGGGATGTGCAAAATAGTAATTATATACAGTCTTTAATTAACTATTAGTAGAGAATAACGACGAGTAAAGAATATACTTTATAGGGATCCTATTAATATCTAATAATAAAAATATTAAAATTCATTAACATGCTTTAACCAGTAGGTGTCCCTTTCTATCAGCTGTGCACCGTTATGGCGTAAATACAGCCTATCTACCAATTGGATCAAATATAAAAGTCAGCCGAATTAGTGTTGATACTGCAAGGAGACGTATTGTGTGAAAAGAAATGTAAGATGTTGTTTAATTGCTTATATATTTATGATCCACGTCAAGTTTTCAGTTTTGGCGGCAGTTCCTGTTTGTCTAGAAGTCTTCTCATCAGGGCTCTATAAATAGAGTTAACTACGGCAGATATGTAATATTTAATGCAGCCGAAACGTGTATTACAATGCCCTTATGTGATGACTTTCAAAGAGAAAAGCAAGCACTCTCGGAATAATGTATTATTTAATTTTTATGTTTTCGGATTTCACATCGCATAAACACCAAATCCCAGCGTGCATTGCGGCTAAACCATCCAATCATCGAGCTGAGGATCTTGCCTAGTCTGTTTCCGGTTTCGTTTATGAAGGATGTATTTTGTTATACACACATTCCTTCACATTTACATTTTAATTTACATTAAAGTATTTCGTGAGGCCTTCTAACATGTTTTTAAATATAACTACGGTTGTAGTTGAAGAGTTTGTAAATTAACATGAACCGAAGCTGTTACCTGTTGCAATATACAGTCTATGGTTGCTACAGAGGATTGTGGGTAATGTAATGTCTTCGGCCATCCAAAACTCATAGAAAACGACTTGTTTCTCAGAATTGAAGGGGAAAACGTGACAAAAGCATTGTACACACACTAAAACCTATCAATGTCGTTTAATTAACAAGGATAATCTGGTGTTTTTGAGTTGATGAGTTAGTGGAGATATCACTGTCAAATCAATCGACAGTAAGGGGAATACTTACTTCCGGGTGTACAATTCTCCGTTATCCAATGGGAATGGACGCTCACATTGCCTTTAACAGCCGCCGACACAAACGAATGCCGTGCTTCCCTGAGCGTCAAATCCCGCCGCAGATGGGAATACATTGCAATCAGTTGAAAGCTATTTGCGTCCGTTTATGAAGCTGAAGGAGCCTAGGAGCGTCCCAACTGCACGCCTCGGGACGTTGACCAAGCGTCGCTCCTGGACGTTTATGGAGTGAGAGTGTGTTGCTGAAACACATTAATAAACAATGAACCACGGCACTCTGGAGAAAAGTACAAGGGTTGAGAAGTAGTTATTTAATTTAATCTGGCTTTGTATGATTACCCGACGGTCGATGATCGTGTTGCTTGGGTAATCAGTTCAGTGGGTGTGTATCGCCTACGTCTGTTTCCGGTGACTTTATTTTGAAATTCAGTTCCTGACCGACGGCAAAAAGCCCGATATTATAGAATTAAACAAATAAATAAAAACAAGGATAATTGTGTGTTATTGTTGAGTAAATAACAGTGTGTTATTTAGAAAAGAATAACAAATTAGAAGGAAAAAAGATTTAAAAAATACAGATTTCAGTATTCTGAGGCTCTGAGCCCCATTTATTTTCCTCACGGACGGCAAAAAAAGTCCAAAATTATACGATTTAAAATAAAAACAATAATCGTGGCTTGATATTGAGTAAGAAAATGTTTTTAGGAACCACACAGCTTCCGGTCTTCCAAGACCCGACCGGACAAAAAGACGTGTTGCAGGCACAAAACATACTACCAATAGAAATACATTGCTTTTAAAATCGTTGTGTGACACGGAAAAAAAGGGGAACATCGTGTTGGTGAACACGTTTCAATAGATTAAATGTTGTGACTATAACACGAAATGCCGTGAGCCTGGGTTGTGCTCACACAGACTGCTAACATGCTGATGTAATGATGCAAGTACCTTTACCATGTTCAACATTTGAGTTTTGCTTGTTAGCAAATGTTTAATTTGCTTATAAGCACTAAACACAAAGAGAAGAAGCTGATTGGAATGTCAGTAACCATGGTATTAGATTGCCTTAGAAACACCTAAATGATTAAAATTCCTCTTGAGTAAAACATGTCAACCACATAGTGCCAGACAAAAAGTCAGTGTATCTGAATGAGTGAACATTTTGACCTACTTGTCGAGAATCAACAAAGTCATTAGCATAGTCATTAGCATATACATGCTCTGGACTACATGATTTTATAATTATTCAGCCATCCGTGCAACTCCTGAGAGAACAACACTACTGCTGCTAGCATCACTAGCAAGGTAATTCAAGCACTGTTAAAATACCCATAGTGCTTTTACAGCTTAATACAATTTTTTTAAGTCATTCTTCAAAACTCGACTTCACAGCATTCTCTTATTTAATAATTGTCTTCATCTTCTTGCTGAAGTTTTATATCTGTAGCAATCTCTGATATTTGTCCTTGTTGCTAGACTGTTAGAGAGAAAAAAAAGCGATAGCATTTGTATCCTTCAGAGGGCTCTTTTCCTCTTTGAAATTTGCCAGCCATATGTCTTATTAATACACTTAAGCAGAGTTAGTGAACAGTTGGCCAGACAGAGCTGATGGAGAGAAGGGAGGGAGTCTCAGCAGCTTTTTCTTATGTTGGAGTTGTTGACTGAGCAGATTCTCTAATAGGTTGAGCAAACCTGAAAAATCAAAAGAAAGAAATATTAAATGTGACAATTGTGTTCCAGAAAAATGTTTAAAGTTTATTGCTTTTATTAAGGGCCGTTTTACAATTTTCCTTTATGGAGGACACACCATTTAGAACTATGTAGCTGGAGAAAATTGGTCTCATATCTCTTGTTGGCTGTCACAGGTTTCTCTCTGCCCTGTTTCTTTGTGCGGTGCCAGTTTCCAGATATCGATTCTGTGATTGTTCATTACATCAGATGCTCTCCTTCCACGTGGCTGTGTAATTGATTTCCTGTCTGACAGGAAGCTTGTCTCTCAGCCTCTTTACTGTCCCTGCATCCTCTTAATATGCTCATCTGTCATTAGATCCTTGGAGTAAATTCACTGGTTGCCTCTTTCCGTAAGTCTTACGTAACACAAAAACGGTGTCTCCATGTAAACAGTAAAGACATACCTTGATACTGGGCCTTGTACCCTAACTACATTTTAGTGCTGCTTTACATGTATGTTCAAATTGAAGCTGCAATGTCCAATATTTCTATATCTTCGTTTGACAGTCAAACATGCTCTCTATTGGTCTGACAAAGATAAGACTCTGGAGGCAACAACCAATATGTGCAAATAAAAACCATTAACGGAGTTAGAATTGATAGCCCATGTCTACAACGGGATGTATAACAGGAATATGTAGTTAGAGATAAAATAAAAAAATTAAATCGTCAAAATACCAAAGCAAATGGGTTTCGAGATTACATTTCGGCCACAACAAGCTTCACCTCTTTTACTCTCCTTACGGACTGTTTACCTTTATGAAACAAATGCCCACTCAAATGTAATTGGTCAATATCACTGGCAATACAAGCGGAAACCAGAACACATCTAATGCCAAAACAACACAACACAGGTCAAATCAAATCAAAGGACTGCAGGCTGCACGACGCAGCAGCTCTGGGGAGATTTAGGCATAAGCCATGTGCCAATTCCAGCACCATTACAAAATATATTTCCTCTTTACAACCATGACAAAAGTTAGCTAATTTTCAAATCTCTGAGACCACCAGATCACTGGAGATATATTTATCTTTGCATAAAACAGGCACATTTTCTGGATGTTCTTCGTACATTTTAAACTAAGTAATTTGAGTTGTCATTAGTTATATTTCATTCATCGTCGTACAGTAATGCATACATTTTACCAGAACTATGTGTCACACTTTGCACAGTTTTATTGTATTCTCTTGACCTACAGCAATATTTTTAGTTTAGTAAATGTATCTGTGTCATTCTGACAGCTTGATGAGACAACCAGAAAATGGTTGGTGTGAAAGGTGTTGTTTGATCTGAAAATCTTTCATTTTATGCAGAAATGAAGAATAACACGTCATGTACCATTAGATTTAAACTTATGTTTTTGCCATAGCTTGGGACAGCTAACAGACAGCAACGATTGTAAATATGGAAATATACATTTAGTTGTGAAAATAAGCACAAATGCTTTGAAAATCAATTATAACTTATTAAAAATGATTCCTCACAGCCAGAAGAAGAAAAAGCATTTGGTTTCATTGACAATAAATCGATCAAAAGTAGAGAATAAGGAGAGTAAAAAGGTTGCGTTGGGTGGGGATCTGTCAAAATGTGCATCTGAATCTGTGTGTATGTTCAATCTGTACTGCCTTCGACTCAGGGCCAAATTCACCATATACATTGGGGGGGACACATCCCCTAGCTAGTGTCAGCTATGTGGAAAATGACGGTGTCGTTTTGGATGTAATCCAATACATATTTATTCATGTGGATTATTTCTATTTTATTTTGTCATTTGTAGAGTGTGGAAAGATTTTAAACTGTGATGTGCGACACCTATGGAATACCAAAGGTGCCAGAATTAATTAAATAAATACAATTATTATGAAATAGTATTTCAACAAAACAAAAGGGCAATAAAGTGTTCCTGTTTCTACTGAAATTGCGTGGCACAGACCTTTCTATGGATTGAAATGCTTTAACATGATTATGGTTATATTTGTACTTTATTCATCCCTAATCTCTGCCATTACAAACAACAAAACAAGAAAAGCTAAACTAGATAAAATAGGGTGATGTAATACAATGCACAATTAGACATTATGGTAAAACATTTTAACCAGTTAAGCCCCAAGCCTGTTTTTCAGGTCTCAGGCTCGAAAATGACATTCCCAGAACAATTGACTATATCTTCACTTCTAAAATGGGTAAATGAATAATCTTTTTTCTCAAAGCAATGATAAACCTGTGAGTTGGATGTAGAAAAAGTCAGAATCAATATAGATGTTTTTAAAGTAAATTGAGATTGAACATAGTAAAAAAGTGTAAATTATAGTGTCCGTCCAAAAAAGAAACATTACTTATAGTGAAAACCACCCTTGAATGATGGGATAGTAGACTAAAAGCTTTAGGAATCCAAACTATAACATATAATAAGTACCGTCTATCAAGATTGATGCAAAACAAGTATTTCCAAGGCACACCTTTATATGATCATTATAGTTATACAAAATATGAGAATAACAGGTATGAAATAATTCCAACTCATACTACAGTTTAAAAGGGGAGTGATTTGTAAAATATGCATAAAGAAAAAGTAAATCTGTTCAGTTCTGTTTCATATGGTGTTGAGAGATGTATCCATAGATTTAGTCCCTAATGTTGCTCTCAAAGTGCACCAGATTGATGCATTTAACTTCAACATTTAAAAAAAATCTTCCCGGGGGAGCATGCCCCCGGACCCCCGTAGAGGAGGTTAGGTCCACCACCTGCCCACACCTTCGTCAAATTGTCCCACCCACATTGAGGGTGCTTCCTACGCCCATGCCTGAGACACAGTTTCGTGAATATTGTTGTTTTTTGCCCCCACGGGCAGGGGCATGGGGTTTAACAGGTTTCAAAGTATCCCATGTGTTAGTGAATTTTTATATATTTTCCTTTAGAATGGCAGGAAATTTGTATTCAAATTTTGATTGAATTTTTGGTCCCCCTCAATGTTGACTCCATGAATACGGCCTTGCTTCGACTACTGAAAAGAACTAAAGATAGTAATAATCAAAGATATGTGAATGGATTCTCATAACCCTACAGTGCATTAACTGGAGCAGGAGGAAGAACAAACTAAGAAAGAAGAAGCTGAAAAGAAAAGGTTACTATGGTGCGACTGAGGTGTATTTAGGTGTGTGAATGGAGAACAAAGGAGGACATTATGTGTAATTTAAAGCAGTGGCGCAGGGAGGGGGAAGCAAAAATTCAAATTCTATGAAATAAAAGATAACAATTTAAGGGTCATATTTAAACTGTCTTGCAGTCTATATTGCTGCGAAGAAGAAGATGGGAGCACACAGAGAAAAACATAGAAAATGTGTCATTTTGAGATGTTGTTCTCATAAGACGGTGGGAAATAATGTCAAATGAAAAGAAAAAAAAGCAATGAGGCGAAGGTGAGCCAGAATCACACTCAATAGGGCTTAGCTTGGTTGTTATAGCAACCCTGTCTGGGCAGAAGTGGAAAAAAAGAGAGATAGAAAAAAAAAAAGGTCTATTTTGTTCTCCTCGACAAACTGCTGTTGAAGCAGACTGTTTTCTACCCTGTCTAAAGAAAAAGCCCTCTTGTTGTGAAAGGAAAAGCTGTTTTTTGGCAGGGTTCCTTCAGGAGAGAGAGGACGCAGAAAACAGGTCTGTCAATAACTTCTCACCCACTGACACGCTGCTGCCTGGCCACAGTGGGTCGGGGGATGTGAAGAGGCTTAAAGGTGGACCCTCCACTGTGGAGAGTGGACTGTGAAGGCCACATGCTGCTCTGTTCAACTCAAAAGAGTGGTGCATTGCGGACGTTTATGATACTAATATATGAGACTATCCAGCAGTAAGAATCTCCACATATTCACAAGACTTTTATAACAGTTGAAGCTTTAATGCAAGGTTGCATGACTTTGCGTCATCACTGCAAAGCTAAACGCGGCTAATGTTCGGCGTGATGACGTTTAGTACTCTCATTAAGATCCAGATATTCACCAGTTGGGTATTTACTGACGTTTTTTTGTTGTAGGTCAAAACTTAAATATCTCTTCAGCTTGTGTTAACCACAGACCTTATTTCAGGCATCAAACCAAAAACTTTTTTTTTGACTTCGAGACGAAAGTAAGTGAGGATGGGAATGAAGCTTATTGCAAAAAAAACTAAAACGTAACTCAATATTTCACAACATCTTTCATACTCATAGAACATTACATAACATCACATTATATCTCTGGCATGGTTTTATGACCTATTGCTGATGTTTTTCCTTCCATATGTCAGACGCCTGTTGATTGGACGGGTTGAAGGCCACACAGTAGACTGTCATGCAGGCTGAGATCTGTGTGATTAACTCTGGACTATCAGATATACATGCGATTGTAACAAGTAACCTATATCCCCTGTCATAACATCGGACGATAGAACGGCTTCTTTAGGAAATAATGTAGAGAATTTGGGACTATGACTGGATTTTGTTGAACAACCCAGTCGTACAATGACAATTATGGATTGTTGTATCCTTACAGTCAACTTACCAGTCACATGGATCAAATTATGATCCATGTTCCTGAACATCTGTCCAAAGACTGTGCTCAGTGAACTTCTTAGCAATCCATTAACCTTTAGATATTTCTTGCGAGAGATTTTGGCCTGATGGTGGTACTTCTGAAAAGGTCAGTGCTCGCAAATAGCTTTAGCTATCGTTTTATAGAATAAAGGATTTTGAAAGAGTTTCTCATACTCGTATATAGCAACAAGTCAAGTTTGTCAAGTGGAACATTTTATTTGACAAAATGTCACAATGGTTTCCCCTAATTTCATTCCAATCTGACAGTAATTGTTGAGACATCTCTCTACAGAAGTGTTCCACAGAACAAATGAATGTAAAACCTGCACACACCACTTTGTACGTACACTAGGGCTGTGCAATTATGGCAACAATCATAATCACGATTATTTTGGTCAATAATTGATATCACGATTATTAAAAACGATTATCCATTTACTTTGAAAACATCCATTTATTGAAAAAATAAACAGTATGTTTTTAACAGTTGATTACCCTGAACTTTAAGTATAATTCAACTGAAAAACCAATAAAAAAAATAAATAATGAAAAAATATAATAAAAAATAACAATAGTTTTATTTCGATTACGTTGTTTTCGTAATCGTTGCAAGCCAAAATCGAGATTAAAATACGATTAATTGCACAGCCCTAACGTACACTAACATAAATACTAAACATGTTCATGTCTCTTAGTAAGGAAAATACAATAATTTCTCCATGCATAGATTCAAAGTCAGGCACCAGACGAAGCATTAAATCAGAAGAGGACAGCATACGTATCGTTCCACCAGCAGCAGTGGTGTCATGAAGCCAAATATAGCGGTGTAATGCAATGGTAATTGATTTCACAAGCGGCTGTCTTACATAAGCATGCCAGAGTGAAAGTGGATGGCGAGAACAGGGATCAAACGAGGAATGCCAGAAATGGGAGGATAGGATGACAAGAAATAATAAGAATGATAGTGACAGAGAGGGTTAGAACAGAGACAGATGCTGCAGTGGAGAGAAGAAAGAGAGTTGAGATGCTGAGAGAAGGAGAGGCGTAGGTAGAAGAGTTTGGAAAAAACATCAAAAGAAGCAGAGACAGAGAGACGAGCAGAGATTTAACAGATGAAAATGAAAAGACAAGAGCCGCAGACCCGGTGGAAATAATCCATTCTCTTACACTGACTTGCTTTAAATGAGTCATACTCATTTGTAAAGCCAGAAATGTTTCAAATCCTAACTAAACTAGTCTAACTAATAATGGTATGCTAACAATGTATCAGTCTCTCTACAGTAAGCCTTTAGAATCCTTCAGCTCATTGTTTTAAATTCACAAATTGTAATTTCAGCCACTGATGAATACTGTGAATCTCTGATAAAAGTACTTTAAAGGTCCCCTATTATGCTGTTTTTCATCCATATATTATAGGTCTCAGATAATATTAAAAACATGTCTCTGAAGTGTTTGGCTCGAAACACCAAACAGATGATTGCAGCATCCCATAATCCCCTCTGTTTCAGCCCTGTTCCAAAAGTGCTGATTCTCTGCCTGTTACTTTAGATGAAAATAAGGAGCCACTCCCCACGCCCCTCTGAGAGATATTTGGTTAAAAAGAACACAATAGCCGCGTTCACACCGCAGTACTTTTCCCACTTTAGTTCCGATATAGTTCCGAAATGTCGCGTTTACACCCTTTTGCTAGAGAGCAGGTACTTTCGTGGGAGAAAAAGGTTCCTATGTCTGATTGGCTGGGCTTTTGTGAAGCCGCCATTTTATTATCCTCGCATTAGCATTATTAGCATTAACATTAGCCCAGCGCACAAACGCAGAGAGACTAATGGCGCATTTCCACTACAGCGCGGAGCTCGCTTTAAGCGTGCCGTGCCGTGCCCGGCCCGTTTTTGGTTGTGTTTCCACTTAGCGTAGTACCGGCTAGCGGGTACTATTTCACAGTTTTTCTGGCCCCATAAAATCGAGGTTCTTTCCGGGCCAACAACCAGGCTGAGTCGGGCTGAGTATGCTAAACTAGAGAGAGCATCGCTGGCAAGGGGGCTACAACTACAACAAGATGAACATATTTGACTGTGATTTAATTGTAATACACGTTAATACAATTATTTTACAAGCACCGTAATATAAAAGAAATCAGTTTCTCAGTTTATCTACCTCATATGACCTGGAAACCAAGAAGAAAACAAAAAACAAAAATGTATTTGGTTAATGATCCTACACCATAATGATAAATGACCTTAACTGCTGTAAACACAGTTTGTGATGAGTGGTACCTGACACATGTGCATACATTTTCATTCATCTTGTACAACAGCGAGGAAACTATGCTCATAGGATCGTTCATAGCAATTAATGCACAGAGTATTATAACACCCCCCGCAGTTTCACTCAGCTCTACAAAGCATTTTAGAATCTTACAGTTCATTGTTTTGGTTTAATGACCCACAGCTTTACTGTTTTGGTTCAGCCTCACATCTGCCTTGTTTGTCATTTTCACAACAGACAGCTATTTAAATAAAAACTGTAAACAGCTAGCGATAAGTTACTTAACACGGAGTTTAGCAGCTGGAGAGCCATTTAGCATCCAAAAATCCATCCATGTTTAAATCGAAATCTTAATGTTGGATATTTAAGAAGGCATTGGATGCATTAGCAAAGCTCTCAGTTTGATTTGAGTCTTATCTTCTTTAAAGCTATGTGCACCATTGTGATTTGCAGCTCATTTTAATTTGGCCAACTCTATATCTGCTCACAAAGACGTCATATATTAGTTCTGACAAGAGGAGTTTTACTTTTAATATCTGTACTGTAATGTGCAGTGGCGAGCCGTGAGCTTTATACCTAGGCCCTCTGACCCCCACCCTTCCTTCGAAAAAAAAAAAAAAAAAGAGTTATTACGTCACAGCGTATACTTCAGCGGAATATCAAAACAACGGCCCAGGGTGCAAAACGCATCAATGACAGCGACCCTCTACCACACAAAACAACACCTGTGAACCCAATTTGCGTTCTTTGACATTGAAAATGATATTGCATTGTGTTTGTTACTTTCGTTGCCGTTGTATGTCTTAAGTGTAATTTGGCATGCTTTTATTTTGAAGGCGAGTTCACGCTGTTGACAGGAAGTTGTTGTTGCTATGGAAACAAGAAAAGTTTCACAGCGGGCGGAACTTGTCATAATGTCCGCGATAATAAAACCCACCCATTTAGAGGGAAGATATGATTGGTCAATTGTACTGTCATTTGACATTACTCTCTCGTTCAGTTACTATAGCGGGCCCTCTGTGAATCGCAGAGAGGGCCAGACAGACGAGCTTCTTTCATGTAACCCATAGATGTAACCCCTACATTCAAACAGAGAATGAACAGGCAGATTCGAAGGATTTATTTCTTTGGAAATGTTATTTTAAATACAATTAAATCAAGTTTTTTTTCGGTAAAACTAATGAAAAATATAACAAAAATAATATTAAAAATATATATATTTAAAAAAAATATATTTTTTTTTAATGTTTTTAAATATTTTTTTTTGGAATATCTTAGGCCCTCACAGAGGGCCTAGAGGGCCCTGACGGCTCGCCACTGGTAATGTGGATAATGTCCTTTGGTGGATTTTCTCTTAGTGAGTGGTGGCTTTGACACTCTGGCGTCACACACACAAACACACTTCATCAGTTGCTGGGAGTGATTGTTAGTGGTCTCTGGGCTTTGTCTCTTCAAGGGTGTCAGATAAAAACACAGAATGTGCTGCCAGAGAGAGGAGAGACAACAGAGGGGGCAAATGAGGTGAGACAGATGCGGCTTTCACACCAGCGCTTTTCCCTTTCTAGCTCCTAGCGAGAGCTTTTCTGGTTCAGCTCCGGTTTCCCTTTTCAGCTCCCGCTCTGTTCACACCGCCCAGAGCTGCCGAGAGATTTTCTCCCACAACAACAACGGCCCGGGGACTGCGTCGGGTCGACGATCGTGTTGCTTTTAATCATACGAAGCCAGATTAAATTAAATAACGACTTCTCCAACCTTATACTTTTCTCCAGAGTGCCGTGGTTCATTGTTTATTAATGTGTTTCAGCGGCATTTACCGACCGCTGCTCTTCCACAGGAGTTTATTCTCCCGTTAGCTCACACGGCTCTAAAGTATTCACTGTCTGACTGTCACACAAGCAGCTGATACATATCCCCAGTTCCCCTTCAGTGAATGTGTGTCAGTCTGAATTGACGCTGTTTGGCATCACAACGCTGTTATGAAAGTTTCTCTGGTATAACCAACCCGGTATCACGGCAAGACGTGAACATGTGACGATCTACCATGCTAGGAGACGTGAATATGTCACGGTTTCGTCCCTTCAAACGTGACAGTTACACGGTATTGTTAACATGGCCCAACCAGTGGAGAAATACCCGGAAGTGCCAAGCAAATGGTCTACCGCGCCTATTGGTCGGTTTTTATTGTCAAAATGAGATGTTTTTAATTTATTTTTTAATCTTCACACTTGATTTCGCCGATTTTCTTGTTGCCCTAGCTGGTCGACACCTCTTTTAGCAGAAACAAAGGCTACATTAATGTATTAAATCGATGTTAATCCATGTGTGTGGATCATAGACTGGTGTGGATGTGGAATTAACGGACGTGACGTTGTGCGATTGCGTTGCCAGGCAACGCAATTTACAAACTCTTCAACTACAACCCTAATTTTTTTTAAAAACATTTTAGAAGGCCTCACGAAATACTTTAATGTAAATTATAATGTAAATGTGAAGGGGTGTATGTAATGTGGTGATTGACATTATTCACCCACGGATCTATGGGTTGGGGGTGTTGTTCCGCACGGACATTTTAGTTAACCGGACTTACTGTTGATGTGAAATCCGAAAGAAAATACGTTCTACACCATAACGGTGCACAGCTGATATAAAAGGACTTGTCGTTTTTAAAGATATTTGTGATTTTCTTTGAATATAAGAATGTAAATACTGAGTTGAGAGAATAGTCAGGGGTTTTGGGTGATGGGAGACACATCTATGGATTCAGAATTTCAATAGCTTACTGTTAAATGACGGATATACCTTTCTGTCTGTGATGTTTTACAAATCAGATATTATAAGTAAAACATGTGAAATAATATAGCAATATCCTGTACAATTATGTGAAAACATGAATAAAACTACACATCTTCAGATGTTATACATACACAAGTGTCCTACACTAATAATACAAAGTTATTATGGCTGTGTGTACCTTGTGTGCACCGCCTAGTGGTTAAAGCACGTTATTGAATTAGTTGTGTATATGATATGTCAATGATCCTTAGAAAATCTTGAAATCTTGAAAGGGATAGCAAAATAGCCATTATATACAGTCTTTAATTAACTATTAGTAGAGAATAACGAGTAATGTATATACTTTATAGGGATCTGCAGATAAATGTTTAGTCTTCTCAAGCAGCAACTATCAAATATCTCTCCTGATTGTTGGCACTTGACAATCACCTTTCCCTGAATTTTACTCAGGTGTAACTAAAGCCTGATTTAAGGGTTGTTTATATTTCACATCATTAATCAGAATCTGCAAAGTAACTAAAATAAATGTAGTTGAGTAAAAATACCAGGTTAACCTCTGAATTGTAGTGGAGTAGAATTGCTGTTTTGTTTAGTAATGGATATTGAATATGGAATAAAGGTTTTGACAAGACATGGTGTAACAATAATCAAAAAGGACATTAAAAGAGCTCCAGATGTTAATGATCTAAACAAAACAGCACACCTGAAATGTATATTTAAATACTTTATTAAGGGCAGTGAATTAGTTTTTTCTGTATGTTTTTCAAATCAGTGTTATACAGTAAGTGTCATAGACAGTGTTACATTGCTATTATTATCCTTAAAATATATATAAAACAAAACCATTTATGATCTTTTTTTTTGGGTGGTTTACTAATGACAGTTAATTCTGTTACTGCTATTGATGGTTTCATTTTTGTGAAAAATAATAAAATTCAATAATGTGCTTTAACCACTAGATGTGCCTTTCTATCAGCTGTGCACCGTTATGGTGTAAATACAGCCTATCTACCAATTGGATCAAATATAAAAGTCAGCCGAATTAGTATTGATACTGCAAGGAGACGTATTGTGTGAAAATAAATGTAAGATGTTGTTTAATTGCTGATATATTTATGATCCACGTCACGTTTTCAGTTTTGGCGGCAGTGCTTCCTGTTTGTCCAGAAGTCTTCTCATCAGGGCTCTATAAATACAGAACTACGGCAGATATGTAATATTTAATGCAGCCGAACCGTGTATTACAATGCCGTTATGTGATGACCTCCAAAGAGAAAAGCAAGCAAACTCGGAATAAAGTATTATTTTATTTTTAAAAAATGTTTTCGGATTTCACATCAACAGGAGTCCGGTTAACTAAAATGTCCGTGCGGAACAATACCCCCAACCCATAGATCCGTGGGTGAATAATGTCAAACACCACATTACACCATAGACTGTATATATAAGCATTACACACACCCCTTCACATTTACATTTTAATTTACATTAAAGTATTTCGTGAGGCCTTCTAAAATGTTTTTAAATATAATTAGGGTTGTAGTTGAAGAGTTTGTAAATTGCGTTGCCTGGCAACGCAATCGCACAACGTCACGTCCGTTAATTCCACATCCACACCAGTCTATGATCCACACACATGGATTAACATCGATTTAATACATTAATGTAGCCTTTGTTTCTGCTAAAAGAGGTGTCGACCAGCTAGGGCAACAAGAAAATCGGCGAAATCAAGTGTGAAGATTAAAAAATAAATTAAAAACATCTCATTTTGACAATAAAAACCGACCAATAGGCGCGGTAGACCATTTGCTTGGCACTTCCGGGTATTTCTCCACTGGTTGGGCCATGTTAACAATACCGTGTAACTGTCACGTTTGAAGGGACGAAACCGTGACATATTCACGTCTCCCAGCATGGTAGATCGTCACATGTTCACGTCTTGCCGTGATACCGGGTTGGGTATAACATGGGTGATGTTAGCATAGCAACCGAAGCTAAACTGACTACTTGCTAAGCCGTTTTCTCCAGGCACATTTTACCGGCGTATTTTTCATTATGATTCTACTTGTGATAGTCGGACATGACAACCTGTACAGCCCATGTATTGATTCCATCCGATAGCTGCTATAATAACAAACAAAACGTCTGCCTGCTCTCCACAATGATCAATAACAGCGAACGGATGGTCAAAGTAAGGTTTCCTGCACGCCTTGACGTAAGCGACGCCGCGTCATAGCTCCAAAGCTCTTGCCTCTGGACCGACAACCTTTTGGAGCTGGAAGTGAACCGCATTCCGGAGCTATGACGCGCCGCCGCTGCGGTGTGAACAGGAAAAAACTGCGCTTTTCAGGCTCTAGCTCCCAGCAGGAGCTGGAAAAGCGCCGGTGTGAAAGGGGCAAGAGAGGAAAGGGAGGAGATACTCTATAGAGCCAGGTGTGTGTGTTGATGCACTGTGGAGGTGTTGCAAGCCCTGACAATATGTGGGTCAGTTAAATTATCACCTCCATCCATCTCAAACTTTACATTAATTAGGAAATTAATGTTAAAGGGGACCTATCATGCAAAATGCCCTTTTTAATGTCTTTTATACATAAATATGTGTCCCCGGTGTGTCAGGGAACTCACGCACTGCCAGAAAATAAAACCCTCTGAAGAGAAAAACGGGGGTACAACGGAGCTGATCCAGATTTGCGTCCGATATGACGTAATATCGGCAATGCGGACCCACGGCACTATGAGAAAGTTGCTATCAGAAACAATGCCCGACTGTTTTGGACGTAATATGGTCTTTGTTTACATTAGCAAGCGTCGCTAACACTCAGAGCTAACTTGTACTGGAGAGAATATGTGTAAAAAAGCCAGATATAAAAAGGAACTCACCTTGAGAAAAACCTGCGAGAGAAAAAAAAAAAGTATAAATATGCCTTATATAGGTATGGTCCTACACTATATTATTCAAATATAGCATGATAGGTCCACTTTAAACAACATCTTCAATTTCTCTTCACACAATACGTCTCCTTGCAGTATCAACACTAATTCGGCTGACTTTTATATTTGATCCAATTGGTAGATAGGTAGCAGTGCACAGCTGATAGACAGGGACTTGTAGTTTTTAAAGATATTACTGATTTTCTTTGAATATAAGAATGTAAATACTGAGTTGAGAGAATAGTCAGGGGTTTTGGGTGATGGGAGACACATCTATGGATTCAGAATTCCAATAGCTTACCATTAAATGACAGATATACCTTTCTGTCTGTGATGTTTTACAAATCAGATATTAATGTGTAGAAGTAAAACATGTCAAATAATATAGCAATATCCTGTAAAATTATGTGAAAACATGAATAAAACTATACATCTTCAGATGTTATACATACATAAGTGTCCTACACTAATAATAAAAAGTATAATTTGTTGTGTTAACACTTTAAACTTGACAGTTTTTTAACCCGCACCGCCTAGTGGTTAAAGCACGTTATTGAATTATTTTTTGTTGAATATGTTATATTTGATGAAAAAAATATTAAGAGTACATACATAGGGGGAAGTAGAAGGTCAATGATAGAAATATAGAATATAAAAAAGTCAAGAAGATACTGTAAGTGATCTCTACAATAAAACAGTTTAGTGCAGGATGTACAAAGATATTAATAGGAGGATGTACAAAACAGAAAAACTAATTAACCTTTATTTGAACATTAAAGAATACTTTAGGTTAAGGTCTTCTTTTAAATAAGAAAAAAGCTTTGGGGGTATCTACAGATAAATATTAAGCCTGACAAAGTACTTAACGTCTAATATATTGCTTTCCTGCAATGTTAACTATGTTGAAGCACTTACTGTATTTTAACTGATATTATACATATTTATTATACTCTTATAAGATGTATGTAGATAGTATAAGAAATGTGCAGAATATGACAATGTAATGATGGAGGTATACACACATATTGATAGATGTCTTGTAATGCACTGTTGAGGAACCTGTGACCCAAGTTTTTCATTCATTGCATAACTACACCATAGTTGTGTATATGATATGTCAATAAGCCTTTGAAAATCTTGAAATCTTGAAAGGGATGTGCAAAATAGCCATTATATACAGTCTTTAATTAACTATTAATAGAGAATAACGAGTAATGAATATACTTCATAGGGATCTGCAGATAAATGTTTAGTCTTCTCAAGCAGCAACTATCAAATATCTCTCCTGATTGTTGGCACTTGACAATCACCTTCCCTGCATTTTATTCAGGTGTAACTAAAGTCTGATTTAAGGGTTGTTTATATTTCACATCATTAATCACAATCTGCAAAGTAACTAAAATGAATGTAGTGGAGTACAAATACCAGTTTAACCTCTGAATTGTAGTGGAGTAGAATTACAAAGTAACAATGAACTGTCATGTGGGTATATTAATGCTGCCCATTATGGACACAAGCAATTTTCACCCATGTATTAATTATATGTTTTAAATTTGCACCAATGTGTTTCTTATCCCCTAAACCTCCAGGGGTGTACACAGTTTAATACCGGCGACTTCTAATTGTGGGAAAAACGGAAACGTCTTTTAAAACTGCAATTCCCAGTAGAGACGTGCCCAGTGCTTGAATTGGAATAAAAAAGGTGCCAGTACTCTAAATCAGCAACTGTTTCAAGTCAATTTTATTTATACAGCCCAAAAACAAGAATTTGGCTCAAAGGTCTTTACAATCTGTACAGTATACGACTCCCTCTATCCTTATCCTCATATCTATGATTCAAAACTTTAACAGACAAGGAAAAGTTTTTTTTTTAAAACAGAATATTTACTGTAACGTTCAGAAATTGCATGTTTTTCCACGACTAATCAGGGAGGTGTCTGGGGCTCTCATAGAGAACATGACGTAGCCTATACATGTGCCTGCATCAGGTCATATAGTATATCCTGTAATACTGGTGGGTTTGTCTCTTTACTGTATATTTTAGAAAGGCTCACTGTACTCAAAAAAAGTATGAAAGGCAGCGGATATGGCTAAAGCCTGACTCCTACTGGCGGCTGGTTAAATGACTCCTCGTCCCTGAGTACACTCATGCATCTTTCAGCAGGTAAGGAGAGAGGGAATCAATGAAGCTGTCAGGGAGGACACATGCGTCATGAGGTGCCGGTACGCAGTAAGAAGTAACGGTATATTCAGATGGGTAAAAATCAGAAGTCCCGGTACTGCGTACCGATGAGTACCGGCCCAATTCAAGCACTGGACGTGCCATAGAACATGTTGCAAAACACAATAGCCAGCATGTGTATGAAATTCCATTTCATAGAGCTGTTTGACGCTCGGCGTAACCTTGGCACACTGCCACTCCAACATCCAATCACAGAGCTTGAAGATTAATCACAGGGTTTGTCAAGCAAAGGGACTGTAGTCCCAAACGATAGCTGAGGATTATGGGTAGTGTAGTGTCTTCGGCCATAAACTCCGAAAAACTATTTGTTTCTCTGAATCGAAGGGGGAAAACACAAAAGCATTGCACACAATTTAAACCAATCAATGTTGTGTAACAAGGATAAACTGATGTTTTTAGTTGATGAGTACTGCAGATTACTATGCAAACTTCGAGACCGGAAATACTGTTTTCACCCCAAGCTGTTGCCTGGCAACGCAATTCTGTTGATAGTTATTTAATATCGCATTAACACCATATCCCAACGTGCATTGCGGCTAAAACATCCAATCACCGAGCTTCAACCATAGCTGAGGATCTTGGGTAATCAGTTCAGTGGGTGTGTATCGCCCATAGATATATATAAACACGTGTTTATATATATCTATGGTATCGCCTACGTCTGTTTCCGGTGACTTTATTTTTAAATTCAGTTCCTGACGGACGGCAAAAAAGCCCGATATTATAGAATTAAACAAATAAATAAAAACAAGGATAATTGTGTGTTATTGTTGAGTAAATAAGAGTGTGTTATTTAGAAAAGAATAACAAATTAGAAGGAAAAAAAGATTGAAAAAATACAGATTTCAGTATTCTGAGGCTCTGAGCCCCATTTATTTTCCTCACGGACATTATATGATTTAAAATAAAAACAATAATCGTGGCTTGATATTGAGTAAGAAAATGTTTTTATGAACCACACAGCTTCTGGTCTTCCAAGACCCGACCGGACAAAGAGACGTGGTGCAGGCACGAAACACACTACCAATAGAAATACATTGCTTTTAAAATCGTTCTGTGTGACACGAAAAAAATGCGAAAATCGTGTTGGTGAACACGAATCAATAGATTAAATGTCGTGACTATAACACGAAATGCCGTGAGACTGGGTTGTACATTCTGATATGTTCTGTGGCTTTGGATGTTTTTGTCCTCTTTCACGATACATCTTCCAATAAATCCGGGTAGGTTGCAGGGAAATATAAATGCCATCTCGATTCCATCTTTGTTTTCAATCAGTTCCTCATCTATCAGCTGCTCAGATTGTTTCAGTTCAGAACAACATCAAATCTGAGTCCTTCCATTATTTCACAATGTGGATTTGTGGAATTGTTCCATAATGAACTGGTTCATTCCATTCAATTGGAGCTGAACGGCCGTCGTCATGTAACACTCTGGTAGCAATGCAAAGTCATTTTGTTTTGTGTGTGTGTGTGTGTGTGTGTGTGTGTGTGTGTGTGTGTGTGTGTGTGTGTGTGTGTGTGTGTGTGTGTGTTGATTGTAGGTTGCTGTCCAGAATGGCGGGGTTGAAGGAGCAGCAGTTCACGGAGGAGAAGCCCCTGCTGCCGGAGCAGCGAGGGGCCGACTCAGACATGGTCAGTGCATCTGCTTTATTTATGTGTGTCCCCCGTCGTTAACCCTCCCTGAATAGTGTGTTCAGGAGGAATGACGTTTGGTTTATTGAGACAGATATCTTTGTGCATACTTGCTATATGGCTTATAATAAGACTATATGCTTGTTTACAAGCAGAAAAATATATTAATTCATTCAACCATGACGCTGTGACTATGAACAGATAAAAGCTCATTTAAGATAATTGGAGAACAAACAGAGAAGCGAAACAGAACAGAGAGCAGGCATTGTGTGGTTTCATAAAGGCCACTTGTTCCAGTCCACTTATCCATTACCTGAGCAACAGGTCGTGTCTCTATCAGGAGCCCTTGAATGTTTGAGAGCCACTTGTTGCAGAAAATATATAAATGGTGGAGAGAACTTCACATAAAAGCAACAAAAGGAGTAGGATTAGTGCTTGAAATGACTTATTTCCTCCTAAACTTTCAAATCAATATCTATGTGAGGTGAGTTGCTTAAAACTCTTAAATGAAAATGTAAATTGGGAAGTTCAGAGGGGGATTGTTAAATAAGAAAATAATGGATTATTTACTCAACATCAGCATTGCCGAATTCAGACGGAAGATGGAAGCATGGCAAAGCAGTGATTATGTTTTTTAAATTATGTGAATATTCCAAGAAGTCAGTTTGGTAAGAGAGATGGCAGAAACACAGAGACAGAGAGAAAAGAGGTGAGAGTAGATAGAGCAAAAAGCTTTGTCTTTATCAGATCTTGGAAAGGACAGAGCCATTAAAACAATTATGGCTCCCATCAAGGAACCATATTTCTCATAGAATACTGGTCTCTTGCGTGTTAGTCCTTTGTTTTTTTTCAAACCCATCAACTCTGACATCTTTACGGAGTTTTTCACTCTTTATATGTCCCCTGACTTCTGCCTTTTCTCTTGCCATAACTGCTACAGTTGCTAGGTCAGTGTTGTCTTGTCTTATTTCTTCTTTTAAGAGGACATATTCTGCTTATTTTCAGGTTCATATTTGTATTGTGTGCCTTTACTGTGACATGTTTAGATACTTTAATGTTCAAAAAGTACTATTTTTCTCATAATGTCTGTGCTGCAGCAGCTATGTTATGAAATGTAATGGACAGTCTATAAGTACAACAGTTTTAACATAATAGCGCTAGCTAGCGACTTAGCCGACGCTAGCACTGTGTCGCAACTCAACTTCTACAACAGGTCCACACTTAAACCCCCATTAGTCGCTACATTTCTGTTTCAAACATAACAAAGCCACAAGGAACAAAGTCTACTCATAGGTTGTGACTGAATCACCAGATTGGCCAAACAAAGGAGGAACTGCCCGTCTTTCATCATGAACTGTGTAGTACTGAGGAAACAGAAAACAAAGGAGTCCAATGCAGGGGGTTCATGTGGGAGAGGATCTCCCTCTGAAGGGAACTTTGAGATTTTAGCCTTTGCAGACCATTATCACATGTGTCAAACTCATGGCCCGGGGGCCAAATCAGGCCCTTGGTAGATTTAATTTCGGCCCGCAGGATAATTTCGAATTACTATTAGATCTGAGCCTGAGCCCAAACATTGAGGAACTTGCACCCAAGATGAGATGCCAAGTATCTGGCTTGAACTAGCATCACAGAGCAGCAAGCTGAGTTTCAATGGATGTTTCCTTCTAGACTTTTTTTCTTGTGACAACAGGGCATGTTTGTTTTTCTCTTTGAGGGAAATAGTTTTTTGGAAGCTGTTGTTGGCCTGTGGACAAATGTAATCATAAGAAATGACTCCGGAAAAGCTGCAGATAGAGCCATAAGAAATGAATGCAACTGATTATTTAATGTTGTTTTTATAGGCAATAATTTAAGCTTTGTTAGTTCCAGGTTTAATATGTGCAATAAGTTCATTTCAATAAGTTCTGCAAGAAACATTGCACCAGTCCAGCCCTCGACTAGTACCCATTTTTTTATTTTGGCCCACTGTGTATTTGTGTACACCCCTGCTCTTCAGTACATGCATAAAGAGCTATACACTGTATAACACATTACTAAAGAGAAAAAAGGGACTGCCTCCACCCCCAAAAAGGGCATCTTTAAGTTATTAAACATCGGAATGATACATTTACTGGTTGAATGAGCAGGCCCCTTCTCACCCATATTAGGCTGATAACCTCCGAAAACCATTTTATTGGCTGATAACAATCAGTAGATTTGTATTATTGTGGAAAGCAAACCGGTAGCTAAATGATATCTACTCAGAAGAATAGCATGGAAACATATTCTTCTGCTCCAGATAAGCCTCTTACTTCTGCTGGAAGAACTTTTGTTGTTAGTCATGACTCAGTCGGCCAGTGTGTCAGAAATGAAACATTGCACCCAGGAGAGACAGTCATACTGAGGGCTTCACAAGAAGTGTGAGTGTGCATCAACATGGATTATTCTTCTATTGGTCAGCTGGTCCAGCATAAGGTCATTAGATCTGCTCAATGCGGCTCGCAGCTGCTGCCGTATCGATCAGCTTACATGTTAGCATGACTCAGCAGGTCACTTAGTTTGTTGTTCTGTTGAAAATAACTTCAACAAAGAATAACTTGCAGTTTCACTCCTTTATCTCGCCTTAGTTTTTTTAAATATATGAATTGGGCCACCAGTTCAAGATTCAGGTCCTCCACATGGGGACTTATCCTCAGTACATAGGCCACCGGCACTATGTGAGCTAAACGGCTATTTTATATTCACTCGTATTTTAATAATAAAGTTAATTTAAGTGAAACAAATACTATTTTTCACAACTAGCACTATAGAGCACTGGATTTACAAAAACGTTTTATCTGTATCTTGGCACACATTCAGATTGAATTTTTTTTCATTTTG
Source organism: Trematomus bernacchii (assembly GCF_902827165.1). NCBI lineage: Eukaryota > Metazoa > Chordata > Actinopteri > Perciformes > Nototheniidae > Trematomus > Trematomus bernacchii. The sequence continues at coordinate 83,583 of NW_022988146.1, forward strand.
TTATCGACACTGGGTGGTGTTAGTACACCAAAAATATATAGTAGCGCACTAACCAAGGCAGTGAAGATACATTTGTAAATCTAATTATGTTTCAAAGTAACTAAGGCCGTAGCTATTGAGGACACCGAGGTGACTTTTTAACATTTGTTTATATTGGACCAAACATAAATCAATCAATTGATTGGCATTCCTCCACAAGGATTTTATTTATTGAATAGTGTAGAGTTCTAAGAAGTTGTGAAACATAACTTAATATTGAAAACTTTAGATAAAAAATCTCTAAAAACGAAGTCCTTGTTTTAGGGTTCGGGGAAAGCTTGGACTTCTGACCTCAGTGGATGTCAACGGCCAAGAGAGCTTACATTTAAAGTGTTTCCTGTGTTAAATGAATTCAGTGTATTCCTGATTTTGAGGTGCACCGTTCAATTCAGCAGGTCTCTGTGTAAACATGTTCCTCTATCAAAGGGCTGCAGCTTGACCTTTCTGGTGATGCAAAACAGAAATGAAGCAGAAGGAGGCCAGAGCGATCTTCTTTGGAGTTTTTAACGTTGAGTGTGTAAGATTTAGTGGCATCTAGTGGTGAGGCAGCAGAATGCAGCCAACCGAATACCCCTCCCACCTCCCTTTCCAAGTGTGTAGAGATTCTACAGTGGCCTTTAGGCCACGTAAAACACAAGACACCCTTTCTACAGCCAGAGTTGGTTTGTCCATCCTAGACAACTGTAGAGTCATGGCGGTGCAACATGGAGCTACGTATGCCGATATGACGAAAACATAGCATTTCTTTAGGTGAATTTAAACTAATAAAAAACGTAGTTATGAATATTTTATTCCATGTCTGCTAATAGATCCAGCTGAATCCTACACACTGGACCTTCACAGGCCTGAGTAAAACTCCATGAACTTTGCATGAGAAGATGAATGTTGAATCAAAATGTTACTTTGTTGAATGTTGCTGCTCTTCTCCCCGGCTGTTTCCCAATAATCACCTTGTCTTTGTTGTTTACAACACAGCAGGACAAAGGAGGGGAGGCATCGGGGGGGTTACCGTGCCCCGCTGCGCCCCCCACCAACCCCCCTCCCCCCAGCCGCTCAGCTCACCGCTGGCATGTGATCGCACGCCACTGGCTCCGCACGACCCGCAGTCGGGCCGGCGGGGTCATCCCGGTAATACCAGAACTTCCAGGAGCAGCAGAAACACAGACACACTGAGACAACACACACACACTGAGACAACACACACACACACACTGAGACAACACACACACACACACACACACACACACACACACACACACACACACACACACACACACACACACACATACACACACACACACACACACACACACACACACACACACACACACACACACACACACACACACACACACACACACACACACACACACACACACACACACACAGCTGTGTTTATTAAAGAACTTAACCATGGAGGAAAAGTCATAAGAACGTATTTATCAGTTGATAAAATGAAGTCCTTATGTTTTCATTTCTGTCAGTCCCTTTGTATGACCACAGGACTTTTTCCTTTAGTTGCTTCCACCTACTGGTAACCACTACTGAAAAGCCCCCATGCTGCATAGTAGTAACACTTACCCAGTACAATACAGTGTAAGTAGGATAACTGCGACTTCTTTAAGTCAATACAAATACTTTACTAAAATAAAAATACCAATAGACTGTAAAAAAAAACACACAGGTAGAGTAAAAGAGTTATACAGTAGAATGATATACTTTGAATTGCTTATTATTACAGCAATATATGATGTGGCTGGTCAAAGCTATTTTCCACTACTTCATAAACTGTTGGGTTGTTTATTTGTTAATAATACACTTTTTTAGATGACCATGTATTTGTTTGAACAATTTTATTGTGAATAGTTATTATGGTTGACAAATAAATGTAGTGGAGTAATAGAAAACTAAATAGACTAATATTTCCCTCTGAAATGTAGTTCGCTTTAAGTAAAGAACAAATGTAGCATTTACAGTTAAGGAAGTAGTAGTTAGTCGCTAAAGTAAAAAATAGCAATAAATTGTAAGATCAAATTGAAAAAACAGAAAAAAGAGTAAAGACAGCCACATATTATCAATGAAGTTACATTACAGTCCCAGTAGAACAATATCATTTGTATTGAAATGTAGCAGACTATAAGTAAAGCACAAATGTAACATTAAATGTAAATTCTTAAATGAAGTACATCATTACCAAATAGCTTTAAAGTAGAATACATCCGTACAGTTATTGAGTGATGGTGTCTCTTTCTTTCTACATCATTTATAAATAAGTCACCAATTTATAACGTTTGTTTATATATCCCTAATCCTAACACCATTTTGCTGTTGAACACATTCTCTAACAACAGAAGCCTGCATAATTCATCCTACTAACCAAATAATACGATTATCTTTCCTCCACCAGAAATAGAACAGACAATAGGAGGATTTACATGTATGGATCTTTTCAGTTTCTGAAAACGGAATGACATTAGGATCAAAAACAAATCAAATAATGAAGTCCTATCCTCGTAGACCTGCTAAATTTAGCTCTGCAGTAATTCTGTTTTTCAACCGAGACATCCTCTTGAAAAGCCCAAAATCTAGGGCAAAATCTGCATTCACAAAACCAGCCTGCAGTCACTGAGATCCGAGAGGGAAGCAACAGCAGCAGTGAAGGATCTGTCTCTGCACAGCGTTACACAACACACCTGAGGACACACACTCTCACACATCCATGGAGAATGTCTCTCTCAGGAACTATGACATATTAGTTCACATCTTTCCAAAAACAACCAAGCCACACATTCCCTCCCCACCGTGCACAGTGGCTGCACATCCTCAAACATGGGGTTATAAGAAAGAGAAGAGTGCCACCTGCTGGTCCGACCACTGTACTGTCCTCACTAATATCTCCCCTTTAAAAGATCATTTGCATGAGATCCACAGAGCCTGAAGCTGCCCTCTCTGTGGAGTTGATTGGAGTTCTTCATCTTCATGCTGCAGTGTTGATACACTTGCATATCTGAGAAGCTCATACATAGAATTTGACACGTCATGTTGTTCATGAAGGGCAGCTTCAGGCTTTCCCTTTCTCTCTCTTTAGGTGTGTCCCTGATCTGACTGTGTGACTCCTGTCCTTTCTTTTTCCACTCATCACTGCTAATAACTTCACATGTGACTTTATTTACTCCCTGATCTTTACCCATCACTTTTCCTTTTGTATGTGTGCTGTGTCTATTTGGAATCCTGTCATATTTTCTTTCAGATGTAACACAAAAATGATAATATCCTCTACTTTTGCATGTTTAATAAGGCAGCAGTGTGCAACCCATCCATGACAGTTGTGATGGTGACTAACCCTACGGCGGCCGACAGGTGTAAATGCGATACAAAGGCCCAAAACATTTCCAATATGAGAAACTTGTTGCAGCTGCAGAAACGATGCAAATATAAAAACAAATCAAATGAAGAAAAATCTTGACTAACTTGACAACACATGCAGCATTTAGAAAACATTCCCCAACTAGACGAAACATGTGCAGCATTTACTAAAGCACTGCATAAACCAGGGGTGTCAAACTCAATTTAATGGCGGGCCACATCAGCATTATGGCTGCACTCAAAGGGCCGGTTGTAACTTATATATAAATATATATATAAAATGATGTATTATATTACATTATTGCCTCTGCATTGGATTATTATCTGATAGGGTAACTTCATAATTAACTACGTCTGAAAGCAGAAGTCTGGGGCAAATAATTGCAAGTCTCTTCAGTGAGAATGTCACAAAATGATTTAAAAAGAAAAGCTGGAAAAAAAGTCAAAAACAGAAGTGACATTTAAAAAAAAAGGAAGTGACATTTAAAAAAAAAGGAAGTGACATTTAAAAAAAAAAGGAAGTGACATTTAAAAAAAAGGAAGTGACATTTAAAAAAAAGGAAGTCAAATTCTGAGAAAAAAAGTCTAATTTGAGATGCATTACGGGACGTGTAGTTTATGGGCAACGTGCTTCTGTAAATCATCATGTAACCGGATAATAAACATATTATATTCTTTGCAAGCTCTTGTGGGGCCACAGAAAATGAAGTCACAGGCCGGATTTGGCCCCCGGGCCTTGAGTTTGACACCCCTGGCATAAACAGATACAAAACGCTGCAAGAAGCTCAAAACCCAACGGAGACCAGGGGACACTAAAAAGTGACGCACACAGCTGGGACCGGAGCTCTGCCGGTCAACAGAGTTAGTCTGTCTCATAACTGTAAGTGTTTGTCAGTATATCTGAAATGACTAGGTTAGCTACATTAGCTAGCTAGCGTACAACAGATCTGCTATAATATCAGAAGGAGTCATGTGATCACATTGTTAAAATAAGACAATAAAAGTTACATTTTGGGTCAGTTTCCAGTGACAGTTGGCCAAGCAGGTGTGTTCGTCACTTTTTAGTGTCCCTTGGTTTCCGTTGTGTGTTGAGCTTCATGCAGCGTTTCCTTTATGCAGAGCTTTTTAGTAAACGCATGTTTTGTGAAGTTGGTGAATTTTTTCTAAAAGCTGCATGTGCTGACAGCTGTCAAGTTGGTGAACAAGGTCCTTCATTTGCAAGTTTTGTACAGATTGTTTTAGGAGTGTTTCTCCTAATGAAAGTGTTTTGGGCTGTTGAGGCCGCTGCATCTGTCAGCCACCATTCTTACCTCATATCCATGTCCTGCATTTTCTCACCAGATGATGTTCCTGCTCTGCTCTAAACTTTCATTAAAGCAGAGCAGGAATGTTCTCTAACTGTAAATGACATGTGCTGATATAATACAGGTTAAGATCAGTAAAACCTTCACTATTGTGTTAAAAATGACAAAAAGAACACAACAGAAATTAGTTTAAGTGTCATTTTTAAGCACATCAGTATGAACCTGTTTTATGTCAATAGCCTACGTATCTTAAAAAATGAATGTCAAGACCAGATTCCTTAAAAACAGAGCACTGCAAGATAAAACATATTTGCTTCAAGATTTGTTTCTCAAAAATATTTTGCCTGATGTAAATGTCAAACATAGCTGTCGCTTCTTCTGACGCCAGCTTGTCATCAATTGGTGTTTCTAAAAAATGTTTAATCTATTTTGGCAGTCGAGGAGTTACAATGCCTCACAGGGATATTGACTTCCCTTGCCACTGTGTTAGATGACACAAATATTGAATACCCAGATGCCCCGGCGCATCTGTGTTTGCAGGAGCTGAATGCTGAGCTGCTTGCTGTGGAGGAATCTGTTGTCTCTCTCATCCTGTATCTTCTCTCACTGTTTACTGCTGATGCAGTCTCCCACACGCACTACAGCAGATGATCTGTACTGCTCTTTACACTGAGATACACTGTAATAATAAATACATTTGGCAATATCCAAAGGCATATAAGTGTGTCCAAAGGATGCTTTAAAGGGGCACTCTGCAATATGAGTTAGCGGGCCAGGAAAAGTGCTAGTACTCCTTTGAAAATATATGAATCATGTCTTCTGACTCTGGAGGGAGCATTTCAAAGTCACACAACATAACCCTGAGGATGTCAGAATGATGTCATCCAGACAAACACAAACATACAGACTGTTGCTGTGTTATTTGTACCAGATCCAGATCACAGCAAATAGCTGGCTGCACTATGGAAACTCATCTTGTTTGTAAGAACACATTGTGTAATCAGTCATTGACCAACATGAATTAATTGCGTTATAAATATATCTAATACAATTCATGCAGGATATCAGAAGATGATCTTTCCTTGGAAAATATGTCATCATGTTGTTAAACTGTATACTTAAACATGTATTATATCATTATGATTTAATAGTATAAAGCTATACATTTCATAGTGAACAAATTGCAACCCTTGCATTTTGTAATAACTGCTGCAATATGCTATAATTTATAACAAAATGTGAACTTGTGTCCATGCTGGTTATGAAAACATTCAGCAGCTTATAAACAAAATGATTATTTGTACATAATGAAGTGGAAATACATCATCCTATGTCCATAATTCGTTTTTTCAATATAATTATTATAGCTTGACTTCTGGTGCATCACTCGACCATTCAATTTGAAAACAGTAGGAATGTTGGCACCACAAGTTCAAACACACATAGTACAGTTTTATTATGAAAGACTTGGCTTTTTGTGCCTGAAAGGAAGCCAATAATGCCAAATGTTATTTACAATGTACAATGTGTTCAGAGACAGTTGAACCTGTAGCACTGTACTGCTGAGGTGCTTCTGGGAAACTGTGTTTTTCTGTGGTTTGGACCTACTGTGTATCTCCTCTCTGTGTAGCAGCCTCCAGTGGAAGCACACGTTACAGCGAGAGGAATATGTGTGTGTGAGTTCACACTAATTATCTCCCTCTATTAACAGTGTCTCTCTGTCTTCTGTCTCTGCGTCTGCAGGAGAGCTGTGAACAGCTGATGCCTCCGGGGGATTGGAAGGTAAGATCTGATGTGTGTGCGCTGTTAGCATGATGCTCGCTTTGTTCTCTCCGGCAGTGGCTCAGTCAGTAGGGACTTGGACTGTGCGCCGTAGGGTCGCCGGTTCAAGTCCCCGACCAGAATTAAAATATGAAATGTGGACTGCTACTTGGAGAGGTCCCAGTTCACCTCCTGGGCCCTGTCGTGCGGGCCTTGAGCAAGGCACCGGACAACCCCCCAGTCCACAATCATAAAGTGGTGTTAATATGGGAGATTATCCTGCTGAACAACAAGTGTAAATCTCAGCATAAACAACGATTTTAAAGTTTGACTGCAGAACGAGATTGTGGTGAAAATTGGTAAAGAGAGAACACCCATGATGAGCTGGTTAATGCAGCTCGGAGTGAATGAATGTAGACCAGTCCTCCTGCTGGAACTTGCACTGAGCTATCATATGGAGCAAAGAAAGAAAGTGGCATGGATGTTTCAGGCCTTAGTGCAGCAGGATGGCACTGGGTGGTCGAGGCCTGGAGAGCATCCAGGTTGGAGCAGAGGCCTGTACGACGAAGCTGGTTCAACATAACCTAGATATGTTTGGGTTAGCCAGTTGGCCTAATCCAAAACATACGCGCTCTCGCTAAGCGGTCCTACGACGCGGGTTATCAAGTGGATCGCTCAAGCCAGCCGTGTCCTATCTAGTTAGGTGCGCGTTCACATGAAAGGGGTGGTATTTGGAGCATTCGACCAATCACAAACATGGACAAGCGTACTGACAGCGCAGCGTCATACTTCCTGAATGAAAAGTCTACTATAATATTAGAACATCCATGACTTAAACACTTTATCCAGGATAAAAGCCACATAGCTGCACCTGCAAGGTGAATACAGCTGGTAAAAGAAAAAGCGTTTGAATGCGTACATTGACAGGTTTATGATATCACTGCCCCGTCTAAGACACGATCTGACTTTAATTACATTTGACTCGAGTGTTTCGTCAACTTAATGTGTTGCTTAAAATAATACTTCTGCATACAGTATGTGACACTGTGAGTGTTGCACGGCCAGATACGGCTCAAGAAGCTGATTCAGATAAGGAAATATATGATACATTATGATGTGATATGATATGAATGATAATGGGACACATCGACGTCTGCACCTGCAACGGCAGTTTTTCTGTATTTCCTCTATCCTGTAATATGACTTGATAGCTTTAAACTCCGCACACGGAGCTCTGATTGGTCAGCAGGCGGTGCTTTCACTGAGTTGATCTCTTAGCCTGCAACCTAACCTCCTCCCGAGGAGGTTAGCCGCTCAGCATAAGTTACCATGGAGATCTAGCCCGCTAAAAAGAGAACCAGCGTCGTAGGACCGGAAACCCCGAGTTTTCCCTGAAGTTAGCTCGCTAAGCGAAAATCCGGCTTCGTAGTACAGCCTCTGGTCTCTCTTTCTGAGAATCAGATCAAAATCAGAATACCTTTATTAGTCCTTCAGAGGGGAAATGTACATTGTTACAGCAGAAAAGAGCCAAAGACAGCTTAATGTTAACTAAGAAGCATGCATAAAAAAATATTAAAGATTTAAAAAAATAAATAAATTACACAATTTACAAAATACACATCCTGTAACAGTTCTGAGGAGAGTTTTATAAATTGTTGATTGAGTCAGTATCCACCTTTTTTAAATGTATTAACTGCTATAAGTCTGTCAACCTCCAACTGAAAAAACACTAACAAGGGTGACGAAAGTAGTAGTGACTGTGAGCTGTAAAACAAGTGACTCATTTCCATACTGTATGTGTCAGTACTAAACCCCTGCAATTAGAATTGATGTTCTGGCCGTGCTGGAGCCCCGCCTCAAGCAACCGTTAGCCAAAGCTAACAGATATAAATGATCTATTATACCCTCTGCCATTTCACTGCTTAACACCTGGAAGTATGGGGAGCACATCTGCACTGGCTAATGTGACAGAAGACCTTATCATAAAACGCACCAACTGCACTGGTGGCAAATCTTACTCCAAACTAAATGAGAAGGTTGCTGCCATGATTGGATCCTCACTGAAACCAGCTTTTCATTCCCTTGTTAATACAGATGTGGAGAGCAGACATGGTTTAGAGATAAAAGACTCAGGGTGTCCACTGCAGAGACATAATGATGGCTTTTAGCTCCCCCATAATTCAGTTTAATATCTATTTATATCAATTACGCCATCACTTTAAAAAGATCTCTGTTTTATTTTTCTTCTTTAATGAAGTTTACATTCACGCATGTAACAGCTCCGTTGGTTTATTTTAGTCTGACGTGCTGAGGGAGAGATCACACGTCATGAAACACCTCTCTTTCACACTTAAGTCTTAAGGTCTCTATAAATATTTCTGCGTTTGAATAATACAGTTATTCTGCTTGTTGGCTGCATTTGAGATAAAGGAGTCTGTGTTAGGCTAAACTGTGTTTAATCAAAAACTTTGGAATAAAACTGTTATAGTATTTGAATGAAATGGTTCATTTTAATGCCAATGCTTGTACAAAATAATTATGGAAGGATTTAAAATGTGCTTAATGCTGCAATGCATAGTTTGATTCTGCTCCTCATACATGGAAACACATAGGCTGGTTAGTTATCTTATTGTAAGACAAACACACTGACTTGCCTCAGCCTTCCTCAGCACACACTGCAGACACACTGCCAACACGTGTGCATGCACCAAAGGAAGTTGTTCAAACACATAGATCACAGTAAAACCACAAGTTTCCATCTTTGCAAATCCTACGGAAGCCCTGAGAAAAAAATGATTTATTGACCTATTTTTCTCTCCTGTGTAAATAACTTCATTACTTTGGGGGACAGTAGCTCAGTCTGTAGGGACTTGGCTTTGGACAACACTGCTTGGGAAGCATAGGGTCGGACCAGAAATACAGAGTGTATTAACTGTCACTGCTGCCAGGCGCCATAACAATGACTTAATCAATTTAGATTAAGATATGTTTTTCCAGGATCATTATTATTAGTCCAATTTAAAACATGTGGTTGTTGTGTATTTCAGCCTCTTATGGCAACAATGTTTATTATACTGTAACAACACATATTTCATCCTGAAAAAAGAAAGAAATGTGCCTATTTTCACAGATGTTAACATATTACAGGATCATTTTGGACAAACCATTTTTCTACAAAAAACGAGTCTAGATGTTCATATTTTGATCTTGAGACAGAGTCAAACTATTTGATTAACATTGCTTCTGGTCTTTTTGTATTATTATTATTATATTACTCTAGGACAGAGACATTTCAAACAGATTGGAATGTGGGTATACTGTATGTTACACAATAGTAGAATATTACAATAGAAAGACTGACTGTAGATGTTCATGTAGAAGAAGATCTGTAGTGATTTTCCGCTGTAGGGACGCAGCCTTGTCGAGTCAGTTAGAGCATGAAGGCGTCTGAGTCATCACTGATATTTATGGCAGTGGGTATAATGGAAAAACCAAACAGAAGGGCGGTTGGCAGGGAAAATAATGAATGAGTAAATAAATAAAAGGATACAAACAAGACGAGAAAAACTACAATCCAATTCTCCTGATAACGATCTACTCATAATCTTCTCAACAGTGGAGTGATGTCAGTGAAGTCAGTTTTTCAGCACTGTGTCTCTGAATGGTATGTGTTTGAGTTTATTGTTGCATTAGCTCTCTGTTAAATCAAGAGACACTCGTCTCAAATTCTTTTCACTAATTGTTCATCTTGTTTGTTTTTTTCTGGGTTGAGTGTTACCTGTTTTGTTCAAATGCGTTTTCAGTTTTTCCATTAAACAGTTGTCTTAGCAATAGTTAGGGCAGCGGTTCCCAACCTGTGGGCCGCAGCCCCTAGTGGTCCACGAAGGCATTGCATTATTATTATTATTATTATTTTTTTTTTTGTACAGGCTAAAGACACAAATGTGGACATAACAATAACATATAGGAGATGACATTCCTATCTCAGACGAAAACAAAACAAAAACAGAAGAAATAAAGATACAGTCAGTAGGATCACAAAAATAGGTTGACAACCAAATACCACCAAAAACACAACATGGCAAGCATATTTATTGTTCCTTTAATCCCACTCTTCGTTCGAGCTCATTATTTCCCATTTCATGGCGTGTTGAGTCACCCTTTGATTTTTAGTGGCAATACATTTTCCAAAATAAATGTAATCTACTCTTCAAACACCTTAATATTACATTAAGGTGTTAAGATTACTTCTTGATTGACTTTTAAAAATATGTATTTTAGCCAGAAGAATAGTTGTATTTATTAACTGTGTGCGGTGCTCATCTAAAAGCCCAAATAAAATATTAAGGGGGGTAAATGTAAATTCAATATTTGCCGCCAAATAATTTGCAAAACATTATGATTTGTGTGGAAACATTTTAATTATTAAGATTTCTTTTTATTTGAACCTCTTTTCCTTTCTCTTTCTTGATCCTCCTGAGCAACGGTCCTTACAGTCCTTGACAGCGGTCTGTTCCACTGGATTAACAACGTGTCACATGTTCTGAATCGACCAATCAGAACTTTATTTAAAGGGCCCATGTCATGGCCATTTCCACTGATCATAATTACATTGTTGAGGTATACTAAAATAGATTTATACTGTGCAATTTTCCAAACTCACATTGGTTTCGCATACAGCATCTCTGTCAAGCATGTGTATTCAGCAGTATTCACTTTCTCCACTAAACGACTCGTTGGAGCTCTTGCCCCCCCCCCTCCCTGTGAGCCTAGTGTGCTCCGATTGGTCAGCTCGGCCACTCGTTCTGATTAGTCAACCACCAGAGAGGCTGCGCCCATGTCAGTGCTTTTCCCGGCTGCTCTCAGCGTAACATCAGTCTTATCATGGCGTCGGTACAGCGGTATATTTTATATACATATATATTTTTAACTGTTGTTATAGAAGAGTGTGACGGCCTCAGGGCCTTTGTCTTACGGTGGGGTGGAGCTGAAGAGGGTAATCAGCGCGATCACGGACACCTCCGTAGCCGGTGCTATTAATCCCAGCGGCCCGGAGTCTCTCTCCAAAGCGGCTGCAGAAGGACGAACTGAGCGACCCTCTCCCCTCGACCACCTGTCTCTGCATTTACCACAATAAATGTGCCGTGGTTTTGTAAACTCGTGTATGTCTCCTTGTCTTTCCGTTGTGGCCTACGAGCTACTCTCATAACAAAGAGTAAGTTATTTTTACCCGTTATAAACTACTACTGTTTGATGAGAAATCAAATCATGGTTTGCTATATATGAATTCAGGGAAGAAAGGATAGGCCTACTAAGTATTTCCATTCAACTTTATTTTTAGAAATGTACAAAATGAACATAAATATACATATATACACGGTATATCATCCATTCCTCCTCCTCGCATCTTGCCTGCGCACAGTCGGTGCGGTGCCTTTTAGCACCCTCAGTAGTAGTAGAATCCCTTCCCCGTCATGGATTGTCCGCCAGGATCTGGCTGGACGAAATCAAATGCAAATCACAAAATATTAGAGAAACTTAGTTGTTTTAGATTCGTTAGTAGTAGTTGTGTAATGAACAGCTTGCCTGCTAATATGCTAACCTAGCTTTGTTTACCTTGGTAGCTAACACGATATGAACGTTAGCTTGGAGGAAAGGCAACTATAATGCAGTGTAATAAAACTACTATGAACAAAAGCTAGTGGTTCATATTAGGCTAGCAATAACGTGTTTATAATTGCAATCGTATACGGGTATTCTGCTACGTTCGGTCATACAATGTAACTTGCATGAATACATTGTTTTGCGCTAGCATACAGCTAGCCTCGTTAGCTACATGCAGTATATGTACGGTCACAATGTACGGTAAATCACAGTACAGTATACTGTATGAGTATTCCGTGTGTGTGACTGCAGACATTCTCCTGCCATGACAAACATGTAAGGCCATCTGCTGACATTGTAGTTGATATATTTAAACGCTAGCAACGTAGCATCACAAAAATGTTTTTCTGACCAAAACTAGCTCTAGCTCCGTGTGTTAGATCGCTACGCCAGCTATAATGTAATTACGTTTCGCGACTGACCGGCAAATCACCCGGAGTATACTGTCAATAGGTATTTTGTGTGTGAATGCAGACATTCTCCTGCTATGAGATACATGTATGCAAGGCCATCTGCTGATATTAGAGTTGATATATGGAAACTCTAGCAACTTAGTTAGCACAGTTAGCACTGTGTCAATGGCTTAGCAGTCCAACACAGTTTACACATTTAAACAGTCTTGTTTGATAAATACACAAATAACAATGCAAACTTACAGGTTGTATACCCAGATCTTCCCCTGCTCCAAACGGTCCAAACAAGCTGTGCATATCCGGCCTCAAACTGGGCAATGTTTTGGAAGCTTTCGTCTGTGAAATGCCGGTTCTTCGAACCTCTGGAGGAGGAACACGACGCTGCTGGTGTGGCCATAGCTCTTCGGGATTGGTCCATTTCGTTCCGGGTACCGCATGACATCAGGCGGTACCCGGAACTAAATGGAAGACTCAAATGGGCAGTGACGTATCTCCAACGAGGCGTTTTGGGGAGGTATTTTCTGTGTTAGAGTTTTACTCGCTACAGGGTGTACTTTGAGGGTTTTGACTCTGCACACCGTTTACATGCATAAAAACCTTCATAACACACAAGGGGACGGGTAATAACCGGAAAAGCATGACATGGGAGCTTTAACCTCCGTATTGTTTATGTTTTTTTTTTTTTATTCTTAAGGACGACGGTCCCGGTCGATTGGACCCCTCCCACAGTTTTTTTTTCGAGACAATGTCTCAGGGCTTCTTAACATTTATGAAACTATTAATGTGTAGCACCAGATTAACGGGAAGAATCTCAGCTAACTGAAGATATGAACCATTTTTACCAAAACAAAACACAAGGGTAATACCAAGCCTCTGAATTAGCACTAAGCGAAAAAATGCTAACGCACTTTAGCACACAACTCAAGATAAAGATACCCTTATTACTTATCGTAGCTGCACATACAATATAGCCGATTAAAGCTGAGACTCCACAGATTATATAGGTATAGTATCATCACTGAGCGATCCGAAGTCGCGACAGGGGAAGCAAACACAGACATCACAACACGTACCTTTACGGAGCTTTTACGGCAGATCGTCTCACCGTAGCTGTCAATCTGATCAAAAGACGTGTTCAATGGCATTAAAACGAAAGAAAAAAAATGCTACAACTGTTGATCCATAGGTTAATAATGTATCTGTGCCTTTGAAAAATTTATTTATAATCCATAATTCCATTTTTATGTAAAAATCGGAGCGAAAAAGTTAGCTGCTAATGGTAGCCACCAGCTTCCGGTTTTGGTAACGCGTCACTCTCACTCCTTATTTGTTAACGTGTTGGTGTGTATAGAACTTTCCCTCGATTCCATTGGCTCTAGCGGTTATAAAGAGATTTCATTCATCAAAATCGAGCAAGGGGGGCCAGAGATAGGTCAAATCCACCCAAATGACCCCAGAAGTGTTTTTTTTTTTGCTAAATCTCTCTAAAAAGGTCAAATTTCACTTGTTTTGCATCAATCTTGATACAGGGTACTTATTATATGTTGTACTTTGGATTCCTAAAGCTTTTAGTCTACTAACCCATCGTCCAAGGGTAGTTCTCACTATAAGTAAAAAAGAATTTTTGGACGGACACTATAATTTACAGTTTTTTATGTAAAATCTGAATTTTCTTTAAAATAAAAAACATCTATATTGATTCTGACTTTTCTACATCCAACTCACAGGTTTATCATTACTTTGAGAATAAAGATTATTAATTTAACCCTTTTAGAAGGGAAGATATGGTCATTTGTTCTGGGAATGTCATTTTCGAGCCTGAGACCTGAAAAACAGGCTCAGGGCTTAACAGGTTAAGAGGTTAAAAATCAAAGCACATCGTATCACATTTACATTATGATCTAATGAAATGGCTGTAAAGTAGATAGAGAAGTTCAAAGTCTGCAGAGAGAGAGTTCATCTCTGTGTGAGGAGAGGGGGACAAATAGAGAGAGAGAGAGAGAGAGAGAGAGAGAGAGAGAGAGAGAGAGAGAGAGAGAGAGAGAGAGAGAGAGAGAGAGAGAGAGAGAGAGAAGCAAAGATGGTACAAGTTGAGTCAGCACACTGAGTGTTCTCCCAACAGGAAAGGAGGGATAGAGAAGGAGAGAGAAGGGGGAGAGGGAGAGGGAGGGGAAGGGGGAGAGGGAGGGGTGGAGCTGAAGAGGCAGGACAATTGGCCGAGCCCCGGGATGACCCGAAGGAGAGGGAGATGGTGTTTGTGTGTGTGTGTGCGTGTGTGTGTGTGTGTGTGTGTGGGTGTGTGTGTGTGTGTGTGTGTGTGTGTGTGTGTGTGTGTGTGTGTGTGTGTGTGTGTGTGCTGCAGTCTGCATGAAACCATCGCAGTCCTGTAAATATGCACGTACGCTTCGTAGCCTTCTGAAAACTTCAATATTATAATCTATTTGAAATGGAGATGCAGCGTGTTGCTTTAGCAGAGCTCATATCAAACGTCACAACAAAAACAAGTCTCGGGTTAGCTCTGCTGGATGATCACAAAGTCAAAGTATATTGATCTTTAAATTCCCTCTGAGATGTAGTGGAGTAAAGTTTAAATTGCCTAAAAATAAATATATATAATTAAGTCATTACTTGAGTAAATGTACTTGGTTACATCCCACCTCTGATTACATGTCATTGAGCTGACACATTTTTGTTTTTGTGAAGTTACTTAGTTTAAGATTGAGATTGAGATTAAAATGAACCTTTATTGATCCCCCTAGGGGAAATACAGTTTCAGTCATACACTTCAATATCATGGGCTTTCCTCCGGGGGTTATTTGGGGTTAGGTATCTTGCCAAAGGACACTTGACTACAAGGACTGAGGATCGAATCACTGACCCTCCGATTGGTCGACGCCCATTCACCCCCTGAGCCACAGCCACATCAGTTTAAAATTCTTTAATCTAACCACTTGGAACCAAATAATGAACCTTCTACGCAGACAGAGCCAAATGCCATGGGTTGGCCTTGAGAACAAATTCAAAATCCAAGTTATTTTCCTATTCTTGCCTGTCATGCATCACTGTGGAAACATCCAATTCATTTTTGTTTTAATGTGTTTTAACTGTTTAATTATAGTTCTTTGAGGCAAAACTTTAAAAAATGCAAGTAACACATCCATTTTGTTTGGAACTGTGTTATAATAAGAAGGAAAACATCAATATATCAGCTGACACCAAAATGTTTGTTTTATCTTCACTGATCTCACATTTTAACAATCAATTTCAATTCAAGGATTGTAATCCCCCTTCTAACTAAACCCTGGCTACATTGTCTTTATAAACCCCAAGGAAGTGCGTCAGACATTGAAGACAATTCTTTTAGTTTCCGTATCTGTCTGTGTCGTTATTGGACCCTAATAGACTTTTTCCCATTGACTTACATTGGGTAAGAGACGTCTCTATATCAGCCACATTTCTTTTAGCTAAATATACCCAGTATGATCCCCCTTTTCTAAAGAATCTTCACTCAATTGTTTTTGAACTGAAAAGGTCTGGAGGCTTTGTGACGAAGTGAACATTTGCAGGGCTGGTTCACAAACAACTGTAGCTAGCAAGCTAAATGCTAACAGGCTAGCTTTGCAAATAAAGGACCATGCTAGCTCTTGTGAGTTAAAATAGCTGTTTATTCTCATCTTACATTTGACCAGGTAGGTCCAATTGAGTTTGGAAATGAAAGCTAGCAAAGAAAACATAAACGTTCCAGAGAGAAGGTAACAAAAAGGTGCTAAAAACAGACAACATGTCTAAAATAAGGCTTGAAGTAGGATAACATACTAGGTATAGTACATAGTCACCCAAATGCAATTTCAATAGAGGTTCAATAAAGTGGATTGTATACAGCTATGTTTTTGCAGTTCAATGTATGATCAAAGCTAAAGAAAACGTAGAAAATGGTGCGACAAGGATGTGTGTTGATTTACTACGTCACAGATTTACAAATCGCTGTGATTCCATTTAAATGAATGGATTTTGCAACAAGATTTCACGGTGACTTAAGGATGCATTAGCTAGTGTAATGTGCATGCATGTAAGTTCTGATGAGCTGCTTGAAAAACACAGTGTGACGCAGTCAAGGCGAGATGATTCTCCTCTTCTTACTGCATCACATTCTGTATCCAGGCCAACTTGCAGTCTAACATTGAGTTCTCAAAAAAATAGTTTACAAAAAAGATTTGACCTCATTCTGAATAACTCATGATCAGAAGCTGTTTTTGCCAAAAGGCTGAAACAAAGCACTGAGAAAAACAGAGACAGTGAAGCAGAAAACAATCTAAAATAGAGCAGTGGTGCTGAGGAGAGTGAGAGAGTGGCTCCTGACTGACACGGCAGCCGACCAATCGTGTGCAAGGGAGGCAGCACTCTGAGCCAATCATCTCCAGCCTGCCCCGCACCCTCTCTCTGTGCCTATAGTGAGAGGAGAAGGGGGTGGGCAGTGGGGGGGAGCAGCTTAAGAGTGTGGGTGGGAGCAGTGTGGAGCAGACAAAGACTCTGCAGCACCACATCCACCCTCCACCTACAGCCCAGGACCTAGTCCCTTAAACAGGAGAGGCCTGGCTGCTCGTCTGCTCCCTGCTCCCTCCTCTTCTTCTTCGTCAGCACACTCACTGTGGAGCCATGCCTGAGTGCTGGGACGGGGTGAGTGTAAGGGCGGAGTGTGTGTGGGATTCCTTCATTTAGTGTGTGTGTGAGTCACACTGTCAGAATACATTTTGCATTCATTTCTTGTAATGCATTTGCCTTCAAATGGTACATTTGTTGTATTTCTTGGCAAAAATAAATAAATAACAAATCATTTTTAGCTGGCAGTCAAAAAAAGATGTTTCAATGATACATGGGATGTGTTCTATCTCATATTCTGCTATGGGAAGAAGAAAGTGCAGCATCAGCATCAAATGATAGGTCATTCTGTGAGTCTGGCCCACTGACACACATAAGCTCGCAGACACACATGCTGAGCAATGCAATGGTTAAACACATCAACATGAGTGTGTGTTTGTGTCTGTGTGTGTTGGTGTGTAGAGGAAATGTTAAACCTTCTGCAGTATCATGCATTTGGGCAACCTTGGAATGAATGAGTAAAATGTGTGTGTTAATATGTGTGTGAGTGTGTGGAAAGAAGGAAAAGAGCACGGGGCTTTGTGCTCGAAGATCACCATTAAATAAATCAATCACGTTGCTGTGGAGCATCACAAATGCTTTGTCATATTTTGGACGGCTGAGATCCTTTCCCCTGAGAGATATGGTAGATTCCTCTCAGTGTTTCCTGCTGGATGTCTGAAGGTCACCATGCCTCAGTGGAACATCTCCTCATGAGGAGCAGAGTCCAGACACACTGTGAACAAAGCCCCTGGTGCAGTAACTGCCTCAAATTAAAAGCGGATTGCAGATAACTCTGATGTTTAATCTGAAATGGAGAGATAATCTGTCTGGATTAACTCATAACTGCTGGCTGCGTGACTTTATGCTGCCGCGGAGATTAAACAGTTTTTTGGCAGTTGGCACACTTTGTTTCTGTACTGTGAATCACTGGGAGTCATTTCATTTGTGAATGCTTTTTGTTATAAATAGCAGAGGCTGTTGCAAGATGCTGCAGGTTGACAGAGGATTATCAGACGACTGTTGCTGTGTCTGAAGGGTGGAAGGTGTGGAAATGTGCTGAGAGGAGGACATAATGATCCATCTGATCTCTGGTTATCTGGTTCATTTGAGTATTGACAGCAGTGGCATAATGTTACCGTCAAAACCAGGCATAACAATACCAAAACAACATTGTGTGTGTGTGTGTGTGTGTGTGTGTGTGTGTGTGTGTGTGTGTGTGTGTGCCTATGTTGCGCAGCTCATTTTAACACATGTCTCGTACCACCATTTTGAGTTTTCTGGCTCTGACCATCTCGTGCTGACAAAATGTGGGTCATGAGAGGTTTGGAAACGCTACAAGCCAAATATTTGGAGCCTCTATAACCCTTTAGAGATCTTTACTTTCATGTTTTTTGCAAACATGTATTGCAAAAAAAAAAATGACTGCATCACTTGCAATAGGTTGTTTATCACGTGGATGTTGTAGCTTTAAGCAGGATGTTGTTATCATTGCTATAAAAGGCAAAATCCTTAACCTGTTAAGCCCCGAGCCTGTTTTTCAGGTTTCAGGCTCGAAAATGACATGCCCAAAACAAATGACTACAACTTCACTTCTAAAAGGGTTATATGAATAATTTCTTTTATCAAAGCAAGGTTACATCTGTGAGTTGGATGTAGAAGTGTCAGAATCAATATAGATCTTTCTCAGTCAGAGTAAATTCAGATGGAACATAGTAAAAAAAGGTAAATTCTTACCTCCGCCTAAAGAAAAAACATTACTTATAGTGAAAACCACCCTTGAATGATGGGATGGTAGACTAAAAGCTTTAGGAATCCAAACTATAACATATCATAAGTACCCTGTATCAAGATTGAGGCAAAACAAGTTAAATGTGACCTTTTTAGAGAGGTTTAGCAAAAAAAGGTTCCAGGCGGAATAAGCTTTCGGCACATTTGGGTACATCTGGTTCCATCAGTGCCATTTGACCTTTTTTAGGTACCAGACTATAAAAATGATGTATTACATTGAATTATCCCCATAGGTATTCATTCCATCCAAAGAAAAAAAAATTAAATAAAAAAAATTAAATAAAAAAAATTAATAAAAAATTAAAAGATTAAAATGTTATTTGTGAAAAAAAAAAGACCCGCCAACGGGGGCTTTGGGGCTTAACAGGTTAATGAATAAGTATATTCTCAGGGAGGATCAAACATCCATACTATATGAATATAATTATACAAACTATACAAACACCTCAAACAGAATAATAATTCTGTTTTAAGAAGATAAGGTCTTCATTAAAATCAATCTCCCATAAAGCTGTTTGTTAGTGCATGTCCAGTTTTGAATGTTTCCTCCCACATTTTATCTTAAACCTCGATTTTGAATCCAATATTTTAAATTCCTCCAAACTGTCAGGGTCTCTATGTTATTTTCTATTTACATTGTTATATTGTTCCCTTCGCTTTTTGGCACCAACACTGCTTTATCTAATATTTGCTTTATTTTCTGCAATATACCTTTATAGTTTACAGTCTTTTTAATCAACTATTGCGAAGTATAGCTATTGCTAGTCAATCCACGTCCAATCATTTACTCCAATTTGCACTTAATTGTAAAGGAGCGTTTGAGAAAAGTCTAAAACTTTCTTACAATGCAGACAGACTGATGCGTCTGGATGTGAAACACCAGAGACTGAGGATCAGGATTCAGGTGCAAATGTTCTCACTTACAGCTGACAGTGTGTGAACACCAGGTGAGTGACAGTGTGTGTGTGTGTGTGTTTCACAGGAACATGATGTTGAGACTCCTTATGGGATGCTGCACGTGGTGATCCGCGGCGCGCCCAAAGGAAACAAGCCTGCCATCCTCACCTACCACGATGTGGGGCTGAACCGTGAGTATCAATGCAGAGTGTGTGTGTGTGTGTGTGTGTGAGGTTAGGTGTTTCTGCACTTATCAGAAGTGATAATTGGACTCCATTCCTGCCTGCGCTCTGCTTGCGTACACACACTTTAAGTTTCTGCAAACTATCTGGAAATTATGGAAAACATTTAGCCTATGGGAAGTATTTAATACGCTTATACAAAAGGTATTTCCTGCAATGATATCCGTATGTTTTTCATCATAAAAACAGGATATGGTCCATAACCTTTCAAGCTATGTTGAAGTCTAAAATCTGACTGTCATGATATTCATGTTATTCTACCACCTCGCAGCATGCTCTATATGCCAGATCTTAACAGGGTTATTGGTCAATAACTGAAGGGAAGGATAATATATGAGCATCTGTAGGACAGATAGCGATGTAGAAGCAATGAGAGAAAGCCTATCAGGGGTTTTTTCATGAAGTACACTGAAAAAAACTTTCTTTTCACTATCTCTGTAAAATGACTTTGAGCACCTGTAAAAGCGCTTACAAAATAAATCTATTATTATTATTAAACTTTGACTTTGATTAAATGTATTATGTCAACATATTTCACATAACTATAAGGTTAGTTGAAAGCAATAATATTACGTTTAAAGGGGACCTATCATGCAAAATGCACTTTTGTACGTCTTTTATACATGAATATGTGTCCCCGGTGTGTCAGGGAACTCCCCAAGTGTCAGAAAACACAACCCTCTCTATTTTCCTCCATACCCAAATCTCTAAAAATGGGGCTGCAACGGAGCTGATACAGATTTGAATTTTTCTGACGTCAGAAACAGGGAGCTCCGCCTATATGGGCAACTCTCCACCTATCAGGGGAATGGGGGGTTGGGCCACGGCCACGGCCATTGCCGCTCGAAAGCGCTGGAGACGCTGTAGTACATATGCCAGGCCTGTAAGTGGCGCTTTAGTCTGCCACAAAAGCAGCGAAGAAGACTTCTCACAGAATCAGCCCTTGCAAAAACAGGGCTGGAAAAGAGCAAATAGAGCGAAATGAGGCATGGCTAAAATGCATGATCTGTTTGGTATTTGGAAAAAAAACTTCACAGACATGTTTTATATAGGTATGGTTCTACAATATATGTTTCAAATATAGCATGATAGGTCCACTTTAAATTTAAAAAATGAGGTTCGACTTAACATTTTTGCTTTCAACTAACCTAATACAGTTATGTGAAATCTGTTGACATAATACATTTAATTAAAGTCAGTGTTTCAGTTTATCAGTGTGTGTGCGCCGACAGAAACGTAAAAAGAGGAAGGGATGATGAGGCAAATGAAAGGGTGTGCGAGAGGCAGCAACAAAATGAAGGTAAAAAAAACATCCCCGTGCTGCGGAGGGAGGCTGGCAGGGTGGAGGTGAAACAGGGACGGGGGGTCTGGAGGAGAGCGTGTCATGTGTGTGTATTTGTGCATTATTGATTAGCTATCGCATTAAAACAATTATCAAACAACACAGGGTAATACAAAATAAAAGTACAGCTCACAAACAGCGGAACCAGGCTATTCACTGCCTGAAGGAAGCAGGAGAGCAGGGGGTGAAAAGGGTATTACTCAGATCCTTTATTGAGGTAAAAGTACAATTAATATGGTCTTAAAATACTCCATGACAAGCAAAAGTCCTGATTTCAATGTTTTACTGAAGTAAAAGTATAAAAGTATTAGCATCAATAAGTAAAAGTACTCATTACACTGAAACAACTGAAACGTTGACTTGAATGAAATGTATTATGTCAACACATTTCACATAACTGTATTAGGTTAGTTAAAAGCAATAATATTAAGTTGAACCTAATATTTGTGAATCTGTTTTTGAAAATCAAACATTAAGAAGAATTGGTCGATTCTGCCTTTTAAAACGACTCCTACTCAACAGATGGCACAGCGTCCTGCCAGATTAAAACACACAAGTAAAGAAAGCAAGAGCAAAGATATAGAAAAAAGAAAAAGAGATGAAAAGAGCTATAAATAAAGGCAGGCAGCATGATATGAAGACAAGAGGTCAAAGAGCAGAACAGATGAGAGAGAGAAGAGGTGGGAGAAGAACTCAGATCTTGTACTTCAGTAAAAGCCCTGCATTCAAAATGCTACTCAAGTAAAAGTACAAAAGTATAAGCATCAAAATATACTTCAAGTACCAAAAGAAGAAGTAGTCATTGTGCAAATTGCCCATTTCAATATAATATATATGATATGTTTTGATTATAATTATTGTATGTGTTTATCAATGCTGTTGGAACTCATTTTAATTACTCCATTTTCTGCAGCATGTGAATTTGATCCAGGTATAACTAAAGTATTGTTTAAGTGTTGATCATATTGTTTATCATTAGTCTATATCTGCAAAGTGACTAAAGATATTAAATAAATGTAGTCGAGTAAAAGTACACAATTTACCTCTGAATTGTAGTGGAGTAGAAAAACTCAATGTACTTAACACCACTGGAGAGTGCAGAGGCAGAAAGCAGGTGATGGAGTGCAGACAGAGTGCTGACCGTCTGATGCCCGTACAGGGGGGGGAACGGGGGACTCCTCGATACAAGCTCACAAACACTCACCTTCTCCACCTCCTTTACTCCTCCTCTCTGACCAAGCTGTCATCATAATTGATTGATTGAATTAGCAGTCAGAGCCTGAGGAGGAAACAATGTTTCTGCGAGGCTTCTGTCGGTCTGACACACGTGAGCTGAAGTGGGCCGAATCCAGAGTGAGGCATGAACAGAGCTGACGGACACACATTTTGAGTGCACTGTTTCTACACTGGATCGGAAAATAGAGGTCATTTTTATTTTTGAAAAACAGGATAAGATAAAACAGGAGGAAAGGTCTGTACATTGACAAAGTCAGAAATAATACATTTTATTATTATTGATATTTCTGTGCAGAACCAAAAGCTTTTTAAGGGGGTTAAAGTTGCATGGTGAACATTTACTGAAAACATAGGTGTTGCGCTTGGTTGTGGCCAAATGGCTCCACAGCACTACCATGAAACAGGAAGTTGATTAAACTTGAGATTACATTTTCACCAATGCTCCAAACTTCATAACTTCATTTCAAACATTTCCCAAATTGGGATCAATAAAGTACCATCTTATCTTATCTTATACTTGATGAGAGTCCCAACCTGAAGGCTTTTACTGGTCAATATTAAGTCATAGTCATAACACCACCTACTGACAACAGGAAATCAATCCAATGTGAAAAATGATACCCGATTTACATACAAATCCCAATGTGTGGTCTACACATGAGCAACACAGGAAGTGATGCAAGATGTTCAAAATGTGCTTTCCATGGTCACAGCAATGCACTCCAGCCTCTACCTGCCCGTTCATCGCTGCAGCTTCAACATTTAAAGTGTAATTACAGCCCCTCATATCCCCCTTCTTTTAAAAATACGCTACAATGAGGAGTCATACAAAATAACTTAACTGTAACACAACATATACCATTTTATGACCAAAACACTGTAATACAAGTGGTGCTGCTCTGTAAATCTATGCTATCATCTCTGCTATTGGCTAACATTAGCGGTTATTATCCCAGTTTGAATTGTTGGGTCCAATCAAAATTACAAATGTTACCGTATCAGTAAAGCATTTGAGCTTTACTGATTTGGCCTGGGTCAGAGCCATCACAATGCTAACTGTTGACTCTTTGTCTTATGTAGCTTACTAGCAAACACGATACCACATTTAAATAAAAAAACATTTGTAGATAGAATGTAGATTTAATTCACATTTGACTGAGGTTAGCAGTTCCCCCTGCTTCCAGTCTTTTAGCTAAGCTATAGGCAAAAGGACCAGAACCTCCTCATGTACTGGAACAACAGGTATTAAATGATAGTTTGTTAGATAAGTAATGTTTGATTAACCAGAATATTTCTTCCCTTAAAACAGACAGACTGTCCAAAATGGCAGTAGTTCATTCATAGACATAAACATTTGCTACAATAACATAGAACCTGAACGTCATTAAGGACAGATCTTAAATATGTTATATAGTTACATTCTGCAGGTCTCCCTTGAAAAAGAGATCGTTGATCTCAATGGGATTTTCACCTGGTTAAATAAAGGCTACAAACAAACAATTCTTCATAAGCAGTTCCAAAAAAGGCAGGTATTTTACCAATAGTGGCTTTAAATCTTCCACTATGTGTCTTTAGTTCATGCTTACTTCCTCTCCTCCTCCGCACTCCCACAGACAAGCTGTGCTTCAACTCCTTCTTCAACAATGAGGACATGCAGGAGATCACCAAACACTTTGTGGTGTGCCACGTGGACGCACCAGGGCAGCAGATAGGAGCCTCACAGCTGCCCCCAGGGTACACACACACACACACACACACACACACACACACACACACACACACACACACACACACACACACACACCATGTATACATCACTTCAGGGGACATTACATTGACTTAAATGCATTTCCTGGATACTTATCCTAACCTTAACCATAACCAACACATGCCTAACCCTAACCCTTACCCTTAACCTTAACTTTACCCTAACCAAGTCTTCACCCTAAAATTAATGATTCAAGTATAGTAATGCTAGGCCACACACACACACACACACACACACACACACACACACACACACACACACACACACACACACACACACACACACACACACACACATACACACACACACACACACACACTGGGTCAATATCTGCCTGAAACTGATACATGTAGTCTTTGTTTGTAGAGTTAGAAACACACACACACCATTTTCACTGAAACATTGACTTTAGGACGATGGGAACCGGAAGTGGTAAAATGCTAACATATTTCCAGGTTATAGGACTCATTCCTGCACCACTCTTTGCTGTAGTTAAAAAATGTTTTTAATGATTTGCTCAAACTCAGTTTTAAGTATTCATACTCATTATAGGAAAAACAGATGATCACACACATAAATAGCATGTGAACCGATGATGATGATGATGATGATGAAGGTGTGTCCTTCTCTCCACAGGTACCAGTACCCCACCATGGACCAGTTGGCCGGGATGCTGCCCACTGTGGTGCAGCACTTTGGGTGTGTGCTTAAATCTAACATGTTCCACATTTATCAGACAGCACACAAAGCCAATGTTTTATAAGAGCCACCTGCAGGGACATCATGTCCTCTTCATGCTGTGAAGACGAGGCATTATTGTGTTGTTGCAAAAACAACATAAATTAACAGATTTATCGCTTCAATTTTTGCCTTTACTCCAACACTTTTAGATATTGTTAGTACATACAGAAAGATCATGAGAATGCAATTGTATTCAAGTTCATGAGGAATTACAGAAATTAGACCACAGTTCATGTAGAAACAAAACCAGTCAACACTTTTTATTATATTCTGAAGGATTTAACACTGTTGTTGCATTGTTGATTTGCTAGCCAGCCTTTTTGATTCCTGAGCAGTTTCTTCGGCTGCCAACAGGATGTAATTTTAGCCGGGACATTCAGTACCAGCCACAGATCAACACTTGGCTGCAAACAATCATATGATGCAACAACATATAGGCACA
The DNA here is from genome assembly GCF_902827165.1 of Trematomus bernacchii. Taxonomy (NCBI): domain Eukaryota; kingdom Metazoa; phylum Chordata; class Actinopteri; order Perciformes; family Nototheniidae; genus Trematomus; species Trematomus bernacchii. The sequence goes on from NW_022988146.1 coordinate 109,227, forward strand.
GCAGAGTGTCATCACACTGTCAGAATAACTATATCCATGTTGCCTCGATATATATCCACTATTAACAATTGTTATCATTCATTAAACTATTGCCTCTAATGGATTTTCTTTCTAGATTTAAGAGCATTGTTGGGATCGGAGTTGGAGCTGGAGCTTACATTCTGGCCAAGTTTGCTGTAAGTCACATCCTGATTACCTAAACTGTACTTTACTGATCAGAATGAGTTTAGTACTGGATTCACACACTCAGGGTTGTGAGCAGCCTCAGGTCTCACAGATGTGTCCATGTCTTCTGCTCACAGCTGATCTTCCCTGACATGGTGGAGGGTTTGGTCCTGCTCAACATCGACCCCAACGGCAAAGGCTGGATTGACTGGGCTGCCGGCAAGGTGCCTTCTCTTACTGTGTATTCCTTGTTTCAGTGGGTGCTTAAACATTGGAATCCCAGGGCTGCTTTTTATTTTCTGACAATGTCCTCTCCCCCCCAGCTGACAGGTCTGACCAGCGCTCTGCCAGATACTGTGCTGCCTCACCTCTTCAGCCAGGTACGCTCTGGGTCTGGGAACTAAGATACACAGTAAATGTTTTTAGGTGCAATTACAGTTTTCTTTATGTTCAGATAGATACATACAGTACTTTATTCATCCCGAATTGGGAAATTATTTTGTCAAGCATTACACAAGTTAAAACGTAGTAAAAGATAGAATAAGATACAAATGTGATACAAATTAACATTAGCAGCAAGTATATACAAATTCACAATAGAAAAGACCTATCACTATTTGATGTTTCTCACTGTAATGAGGCCACACCTCAGGCCATTATGATTATAATTTATTATTCTTATTCATTTTCTCTCTGTGCTTTTATTTAACCTCTTAAGCACGGCGGTCCCCCCATTGGACCCCTCCCACATTTTTTTTTCGAGATAATGTCTCAGGGCTTCTTAACATTTATGAAACTATTAATGTGTAGCACCAGATTAACGGGAAGAATCTCAGCTAACTGAAGATATGAACCATTTTTACCAAAACAAAACACAAGTCTCATAAGAAGCGTCTAAATGACCCCTGAGCGAATAAATTCGGCACACAATTCAAGATAAAAATACCCTTATTACTTATCGTAGCTGCACATACAATATAGCCGATTAAAGCTGAGACTCCACTGATTATTTAGGTATAGTATCATCACTGAGCGATCCGAACTTGCGACAGGGGAAGCAAACACAGACATCACAACACGTACCTTTACGGAGCTTTTACGGCAGATCGTCTCACCGTAGCTGTCAATTAGGTCAAAAGACGTGTTCAATGGCATTAAAACGAAAAAAAAAATGCTACAACTGTTGATCCATAGGTTGATAATGTACCTGTGCCTTTTAAAAAAGTATTTATAATCCATAATTCCATTTTTTATGTAAAAATCGGAGCGGAAAAATTAGCTGCTAATGGTAGCCACCAGAGTGTATGCAGCTTCCGGTTTTGGTAACGCGTCACTCTCACTCCTTATTTGTTAACGTTTTGGTGTGTATATAACTTTCCCTCGATTCCATTGGCTCTAGCGGTTATAAAGAGCTTTCATTCATCAAAATCGAGCAAGGGGGGCCAGAGATAGGTCAAATCCACCCAAATGACCCCAGAAGTGGGGTTTTTTGGCTAAATCTCTCTAAAAAGGTCAAATTTCACTTGTTTTGCATCAATCTTGATACAGGGTACTTATTATATGTTGTACTTTGGATTCCTAAAGCTTTTAGTCGACCTTACCATCATCCAAGGGTAGTTTTCACTATAAGTAAAAAAGAATTTTTGGACGGACACTATAATTTACAGTTTTTTACTATGTAAAATCTGAATTTTCTTTAAAATAAAAAACATCTATATTGATTCTGACTTTTCTACATCCAACTCACAGGTTTATCATTACTTTGAGAAAAAAGATGATTAATTTAACCCTTTTAGAAGGGAAGATATGGTCATTTGTTCTGGGAATGTCATTTTCGAGCCTGAGACCTGAAAAACAGGCTCAGGGCTTAACAGGTTAAGTAATTGGTATGTAAGCTGAGATATACATAGATACCTTGCTACATGATAAAGGTGAGATTATTGTCACCCATGGAGAGATGTATGTTATATGCGCAGTAACTATTCTGCACACATTTGAGTATGTATGTGGGTGTATGTTGTATGTATGTATGTTATGTCTGAATGTTTACAAAAGTGACAATAAAAAGAGTATTACAAAAAAAAGAAGAAGAAAGGACCCATCAATCAGTCCAATTTTAATTATATACAACACCTTAGAACCTTGCAGCGCACAAGGAAAAACTCCAAAGTAAAAATGTTGTACACTGCTGGAAGAGCATCAGAGGAGGTAGAACAGAACGATGTGAGGTGTGGTGTATAGAATAAAAAGATAAAAACATTTAAGATAGACAATCAAAATGACCAAAATCATATTGTGAATGTATTTTAAAAGAAAGTTGTATCCAAAAGGATGTAAACAATCTGGCAGGTGTAGCAAAAAATATATATAAAGCGGGCCTCAATAGCAACCTTTAGACGTAACCTTTGACCCTGGCAACCTGCCACGTGATGATTCCCGGGTGGCTGAGTTAGCAAAATGTATTCATGGGAAATGAGTGGCAACAGAGAAAGAGAAATAGAAGAAGAGAGATGAAAGGTGAATGCCCCCCGACAGTCTAACCCTGCAGCAGCATAACACTGGGCTGCCACGGCAACCCTGAGCCAGCCCTAACCATACGCTTTATCAAAAAAGGTATTTTCTGGTACTTAAAATATGAAAAACAAGGAATGGAAAAAGGCATTTCTAACTCTACAAATAAAGACTATATGTATCAGTTTCAGGCAGATATTGACCCTGTGTGTGTGTGTGTGTGTGTGTGTGTGTGTGTGTGTGTGTGTGTGTGTGTGTGTGTGTGTGTGTGTGTGTGTGTGTGTGTGTGTGTGTGTGTGTGTGTGTGTGTGTGTGTGTGTGTGTGTGTGCAGGAGGAGCTGATGAACAACACAGAGCTGGTGCAGAGCTGCAGGCAGCAGATCAACAACACCGTCAATCAGTTCAACCTGCAGCTCTTCTGGAACATGTACAACAGGTGAAGAAACACACACAGCTACACTCACAGACACACACGGACACCCACACACACACACACACACACACACACACACACACACACACACACACACACACACACACACACACACACACACACACACACACACACACACACACACACACACACACACACAAAAGCACCTTACCCTTCTCTAACGTTCATGACGTCTTTTCCAGTCGGAGGGACCTGGAGATGAATCGCAGCGGAGTGGTGCTCAACGCCAAGACCCTGAAGTGAGTCCAGACACACTTTCAAAAATACCACCATGTTCTCAATCCAGTTGATTTGGATATTCTCTCTATGAGCTTGCAGGGTTAGAAGGTGAACAATTGTCAGAGGTGGGAGAAGTACTCAGATCTTGTACTTAAGCAAAAGTAGAAGTACGGAGTAAAAGTAAAAAAATGTTGGCATCTAAATATATTTAAAATGTACTCATTCTGCAAATTAATTTATATTTGGCTAACGTTATTTAATTTATTTGACTAAACCAGGTGTAACTAAAGTCTTATTTTAGTGTTGGTCATATTGTTTATGTAGAAAAGTAAAGTACAAGTTCCTCAAAATTGTACACAAGTATAGTACTTAAAGGTGGGGTAGGTAATTTTGGAGAAACCAGCTCGAGTGCGCTAGAATTTGAAAATACGCAGCCGAAAAAAATCTGCCACTTCCTTACAGAGCCCCTCCTCCAACACACACGAACGCGCACATGACCAATGAGGGCACGAGATAAGTTTGTGCACAGATGGAAGGCTGACAGGCAGGTAGGCCATCCAGTTATTTTAGCCGGGCCGGCTAAAATGATTGGTCGTGCTTTTTACAGTACTACGGCTTCCACAGATGAATTTTTTTATGGATTTTTTGTCAAAGCACTTAAGATATTCATTGCTATCGGGATGTTAAGAGCATTCCATGGAATATAACAAAAAGTGTATCTCGAGCCGGTTTCTCAAACTTACCTACCCCACCTTTAAGTAAATAAGGTTAGGGTTAGTTACTTTACACCACTGACAATTGTGATAATCTCTTTGTCAGTGAGTTCATTTAAGAAGAATAAAACACCATCTGTGAAATGTGCAGTTTATCATAACCCTAAATATAATATCTGGGTTTTTTGGAATGTTGGACAAAACAAACTACTTGAAGATGTGACTTTTCCCTATTTTAAAGGACAGTAGTAATTGATTACTCAAAATAATAAATAGCAGAATCACTCTGATAGTGAAAGAGTGAGGCAGAAAAGAAGATGTTGAGAGTAATTGATATTTCTGTAGGTGTCCTGCGATGCTGGTGGTGGGAGACAACGCTCCGGCGGAGGAGGGCGTGGTGAGTCCTCCCTTTCTGCATGATGTTACCCCATGCTCTGAAACATCTCTTTCTGTCAGCATGCAGTCCCTCGAGCTATCTTCCTCCATTAGCTCTTTCACACTTTTCCTGGTTCTAATGGACCGTACACACGGTTCCGTTGCGTGCTTCAACGGAGACGCTTCCCATTCAATTTGAATGGGGTGACGTCACGCTTTGCCGAACTGCATTGTGGTTGCGTTGCTTCGCTTTGCCTCCGTTGCTCGCGCTGAAAGTTGTGAAAAGTTCAACTTCAAACGTTGACGGAAGCGCCAGCCAATCAAATCATATGCCAGTACAAGCGCTAGCCAATCAAACCGCGTGCTTTGTGTGTCCGGGGCGGGAGATTAATGTGATTGGTTGTTGGTCGTTAACCCCAAGCGCCAGATACACCCACCGGCAAGCGTCAACGCGACGGAACCGTGTGTACTATACGTAAGGGAAGTCTAAAGCAAGCCCTCAGGAAGTAAGTGGACCATTGGAGCAAATGTTTGTAGTGGCCAGACCGTGGGACTACAACACCTGTGTCAGTTTGTGATGCCATTGGGCCCAAAAAGCTTTTTTCCTATTGACTTACATTTGTTAGAGACTGGCTAACTCAAATAGCCCTTATTTTAATCATCAGGTGCTTAACCTGTTACGCACGGCCCCCCCGGAACCGGGCGGATAAACGCGTCATTTGCAGGAAACAACGTCTAAGGAATCTTAATATTTAATAAACTACAGATGGAGCCTCTTATTTTGGACCCCAGCATACAGCTTCCTGCCGACTGCCAGCCAGTTGCCAGCCAGTTGCATGCCAAAGACCAGTATTCAGGAATGTTAGGCCCTCCCACTATTCTCCAATTTCAGGGTTTAACCAGGAGATGGCGCTATATATTAAATAACTAAGACTTAGTTTTTCACAATAGAAAATGCAGATATTATATAAAAAACTAAAGTTAAAATCTTGTTTTTAATGCCCCAAGAGCAATAACATCTTGTCACAAGCTTTTTGGAAGAAAAAGACTGACTCAAGAGACCTGTAGTTGACTAATTACAGGCCTCAATAAAGTTCTGCCATTGGTTGTGAAAAACAACGGTGGACATAGTGGAAAGTGAAATTGACATTGTCGAATTTAATAAAAATACAAAATAATGTATCTGTGTACGTGTTTTACTATGTGATCTGCACTTATCAAACATCTAATTAAGGCGAGACACCCCAGGTGAATAGGGTATTTTTAACTTAAAGATATCAGCTAAATATTTCTCCAGTTAATTACTTACAATAAGGCAATTGTTTTTTGTATTACAAGTTTTCTGAAATAGCATGTTTAAATATCCAAATGAACCATTACCTCATGAAATATGCGCATATTTTAACACATTTCAGGAACCGAAATCTGAACTTTGGATAAAGCCAGGATCAAAATTATTGTTTCATTTTGTAGTCATATTAGTATCTAAGGCTTTTACAGAAGGGATTTTGGATATCTCTTTGTATCACTCCATAAATCAGAAAATACTGTCAACAGCCCTAAAATATCAATTTTCACCATGTTTTTAGGTATAAAATGTTATATAATTCAGGCTATGAATTATATATGACCAAACCCTTCTGTAAAAGCCTTCATAATATTGATAGGAATATAACTGGAAGGTTTGGTGTATGTAACTGCTGAGTGATTCTACAATTTAGGGTACATTCCATGTCCATTGATGTCCATTGATGATAATTATAATTATTCTAACTATTTTCTTCAAAAATATCATATTTTGCCTATTATTGGAAAGCATGTTATAATATCACACAAACATTATGTGCATCCTATGCTTTATTTAGCTTGAAATGTGTCATGATGTTCTTAAATTGTCAGTTTTTGCTATGTCCGTTTTTCAGTTGAGGGTGTCTTGGATTCAAAATAATGAATAAAAAACCATTAAAGTAAATTTAAAAAATGATTCATTTATTTCAAAAGTCTAAATACTAAAGAATAATAACATATTTTTAATTGATTTCCCCCTTTAAATAATTTAAATATCTTAATATATGAATGTCCGCAAAAGTTCTGTCAACTATGTTACTAACAGAACTTCCCCCTTTAACTCAAAAATTGTTTGTCCCAATACCATGTCACCAGCATCACATGATGCCATGTTCCTCTTTGGCAGACATTTTGAACACACTGTGGTGATTGTCCTCTACATTTTTACAATATTTTATGTATAATAGCACATGGTCAATTAATATACTCATTGACAATCAACAATGTTACGTACATTGTTATGGTTTACAATTGTTTAATGATTTTAATTCAATTATATGTGCAAATGTGATGTTAACCTGTTCAAGAAAATGACATGTGGTCATCCAGGCAAGGCCTACCATTGAAATGATGGGTCAAAATAGGGAAATTGTCAACTAGGTTACCTGTCAACTGAGTTACCCAGTACTGTAATAACTGTAGTAACTTAGTTGACAGGTAACCTAGTTGACAATTTGTACGACATGTAGACGTCATTACACATCATTATCAATGGAATTTTGCACTTCTGCCTTGAAATTAACATAGTGCTGATGGTTAATAATGTGTCCAGTCAACTATGTTATTTGCGTCAAATGTTTGACTTTCATTGTCAACTATGTTGCACCTCATTTTTTCAAATTTAAAATATCTAAAATAGTGCTTCTGATATCCTTTATAGTATAATGTATATCTACACAGGTTGGAGTTTTACATGACATCTCTTAAAACTATCAAAATGACCTGTATGGTAGTTTTATAATACAAAATATCCCTAAACTTAATGACAGTGCTGAACATATCACATGAAAAAACAAAACTTTAATACAATTATTTTTTAAACTTTAAAAAATCTTTGGATATATGGTAGAATAGACTCAAGAGCCTTTCAAATTTGATTTTACTTGAAGTGCAGGACTTAATCAAATGATTGTAATGACATCAAGTTTGTCCGTAACATAGTTGACAAACTGAGTAGTGAAAACATCCTTTCCCTTAAAATAAAAAAATATATAAAAATGTTTAAGCTTTGCAACTAGTGGATATGTTACACTGAGGAATATACTAACTTGAACCACTGATTGTTCTATCTATACATTTTATTTGGCATTAGTAAATAATTATGCACATTTACAGATATTTTACATGATATGAGTGATAACACGTGTTATAAGGGCTATTTCGCACAATAGGTGTGCCTTGAGATTTTTACTTGTCCTTTGGTGTGCCTTGGGCACAAAAAGTTTGGGAACCACTGCTGTAGAGAAATGTAAACGTTCACCATCCCCCACCCGCCTACTGTATGTTGCTTTTTGACATGTAAATGGGTAACTACCCCCCTCTGAGTGAATACCTGTTGTACCTGTCCGGGGCTAAGCCCATAGGACGATGCTCTGATGTCATCACCCTCGCACATTGGTCATATGTTTACAAAAAACGATGTTAACACTTTCTCGTTCTTAATATATGCTATATTTAGGGTCGATATGTGTTGAATTTACTTTAAAATAGCAGATCACTGTGATTCACTTCTCCGCGGCTCCTCCGTGCAGAGAGGCCCCCCCCCCGTTGACAATTCACGAGCGTCTAACTCTCTCCCCCCTGTGAAGAGATATCACAGGGGGGGTTGGGACACACACATTCCGATGGCCAATTCGTTTTAAACAAAGAGTGGGGTGGGGACTGGTGAACGGTATGGTCAATGTTTGTAAACACTGTGACATTTTGACTTTATTTGATCATTTCAGTTAAAAACTAACGTTCATATTTCATATTACTGTTTTGCCTGGCTGGACCTGTAATTTACAGGAAAGGAGTGCACGCTACTAAAGAGACACGCTACCATGGAAACCAAACAATGGTGTTGCTGTATTGAAGTCCGAGTGGAAACAGTCATATTTGGAGCGTTATGTTAGAATGAAACAGCGAGGTCGTGACTCACAAAAAAAAAGTGTTACTTCACTAACTGTAAGCTTGTCACTCAGAGTAACCTACAGTTAACTTAACTGTTGGAAAAGAAAGATCAGAGTTAGGAGTGTGAACACACAGCTGAGAGCTGCCGTTTCATTCTGACTGTTTAAAAAACGGTAACAACGGACTATTTTTCTTAGCGGATGCATGTAAATTTAAATCAATACATAGAACTATGTTTTAAATCAATAAAAATATTTTCTAAATCCATAAAAGCATTTTAATTAATATTGGGAGTCATGTCGTTACTTTGTTGAGAATGTGGCCATGTAATAAGCGGGATAATTTGCAGCGACTTGGTCATTATGGGGGAAAATAACACCCAGGGATCAAGGGACCCAGGGATCCCTCCGCATCGCGGAGGGATCAGTAATTTTTAGTGAATTACTGAGTTTAGGCACGTTAATAACATTTTAATGAAGTTGAATACAGTATATTCATATTTGTCAGTGATTTCATGTCAATTCGGCGAACATAAACGATTAAATTAGGATTAAAAATCGAGAGCCGGCTGCTGTTCGTTACGGTAACCCAACTAGGACACTTGACACAGTGGCTTTTGGCAAAGCACACAAAGAAAACAAAAAAAAACCGAGAGAGATGAATTATTGTTATTACAACGTGACTTCACTATTATTTAACAACTATTTTTATTGGGTTCTTTTATTTGGGGTTAAGTACATTGTCAGAATAAGTGAGAAATGGATTTAACTTCTGTTAGACAGCTATCATACTGAATAAATATTTATGCAAAAATGTATGGCATTAATAATGTATATCTAATTACATTTAAAAATGTATGGCATTAATAATGTATATCTAATTAGATTAACTGTGAATGTCTTTCATTTTATTTAAAATGAAATAAAATTACATAAAACATTTTCCATAAAAAAGTTGATTCAAGAACAAATCAGTACTTTTCTTATATGACTATTATTGCTAAATTTGAAAGGTCTTTACCAGCTTTGGAATTATATATATATATATATATATATAGCACCTTCTGCCATCCCATCTCTACTGACATATGGATCTTAACAAAGATCCGCTATACATTAGTACCAGATATACTGTACACGGACATTTTAGTGAACCAGACCAGCTGTTTCCGCCGGGTCTTCGCTTCCCGGGCATCACGTTGTTTACAAGTGTGTTCAGATGCTAAATGACAAGTGCAAGTGACAATTGTTGTCGTCTTCTCTGTGAACGTTTTTTTCTCCGTTATTTTGCCATTTTCAGATTTAAATTTCGAGCGGAAAGCTAACCAGGAAGTAATAATTACTTAAGCGGAGAACGGAGAAAGTAAACGTTACAGCAGGCATAACAACAGCCGGTGTTTATTTTATTATAATATTCAAGAACAAATCAGTACTTTTCTTATATGACTATTATTGCTAAATTTGAAAGGTCTTTACCAGCTTTGGAATTATATATATATATATAGCACCTTCTGCCATCCCATCTCTATATATAATATCTATCCGTGACATATGGATCTTAACAAAGATCCGCTATACATTAGTACCAGATATACTGTACACGGACATTTTAGTGAACCAGACCAGCTGTTTCCGCCGGGTCTTCGCTTCCCGGGCATCACGTTGTTTACAAGTGTGTTCAGATCGTTCAGATGCTAAATAAAAGTTTAGCTTGTACTTTTGATACCCCGCCTCTCGGCACCACAACATCCAGTTTACTGTATTTCACATGAGCGATGTCGAACATTGAAAAGTCCTTATAAAATCTCTGTTATTAGATCAGTACTTTTCTTATATGACTATTATTGACTTGAACACTGAGAATGTATTTATTAACTTCAGACATTTGAAATATTTGAAATCAGATGAAAACAAACTGTAACGGACCCTGCCGTGTTATCTATGATTACTATGCCTTACTGTACATTCATAATTTCAGCCGGAGGTAGGTGGTAGGCGTTGCGGAGGAGCAGATTGCGAGTGAGGTGCCTGTTCTAAACGAACTATTCCAGCTGTTATAAAGCATTAAATAAAAAGTAAGCAAGGAATACAGAATGTTTCGTTACGTAACTTTGTTGAGAATGTGGCCATGTACATGTAATACATGGGATCATTTGCAGCGACTTGGTCATTGTGGGGAAAAATAACACCCATCCTGATCGTTTCAATGAAGTTGAATACAGAATATTCATATTTGTCAGTGATTTCATGTCAATTCGGTGAACATAAACATCAATGATGATGATTAAATTAGGATTAAAAATCGGGAGAGCCGGCTCGTTCGTTTTTTCCGACTAAACAACATCTATTATTTAGAAGTTGATTTCACATGACTCCAGTGTGGAACCCCACTGCACCCCCTGGTGGATCAATGATCCATTGCAGCTGGCTTCACAATAATTAAATGTATTTATCATGGGGGCGGTATCAAGTCTGACTGGGGGCCGGCCGGCCATCACGGAACGTGCATGAACCGATCACGACCCTCGCACTTTAAACTGTCCAAAATAAGACGCTTCATCTGTATGAATGTTTTATATCCATGTAACGGGAAGAAACTCAGCTAACTGATCTTTTTAATTTTTTTTTCCAAAAAAAACCCACAATGCTAACACTCAGCCTCTGAATTAGCCACGAGCGAAAAAAATTAACCTAAAACGGCACTTAAACTCACAATAACTCCCTTATTACTTATCCTAGATGCACAGCCAACCACTCGTTTTGGGTCTCCTGGAGACACAGAATCGTTTGGTGCCCACCTCAACACTCAGTGATAAACATTTGCGACGCTATAAACGAAAGCGTACATCATAACATGTGGAGCTAGGTAGCTAGAAACGCTAACATGGCTTACCTTGGTCAAAACTGGTCTTCAATGGCATTAAAACGATAAAAAAACGATGCTGCAGTTAATCCATAGGTTAATCCAATGTGTCTGTGTCCTCTTTGAAATTATTTCTGATAATCCATAAGCAATAAAACTGCTTTTTCGTTTCCAAATGCCAGAGCTAGAGATAGGTCCACTCTGCTGTACATTTACATGCGCGCAGCCCCCACCTTTTCTCTTCACAACGTGTGTGTGTGGGGGCCTCCCCCTTCGATTCTATTGGCTCTAACGGTCAGAAAGAGGTGTCAACCATCCAAATCGACCAAGGGGGGCCAGAGATATGGAAAAAAAAAACATTTTCACCCAAATCACCTCAGAGTTGGGGTGGTTTTGGCTAAACCTCTCTAAAAAGGTCAAATGTCACTTGTTTTGCATCAATCTTGATACAGGGTACTTATTATATGTTGTACTTTGGATTCCTAAAGCTTTTAGACTACTAACCCATCATCCAAGGGTAGTTTTCACTATCTGTAAAAAATAATGTTTGGACGGACACTATAATTTACAGTTTTTTACTATGTAAAATCTGAATTTTCTTTAAAATAAAAAACATCTATATTGATTCTGACAGTTCTACATCCAACTCACAGATGTAACCTTGCTTTGATAAAAGAAAAATTATTCATATAATCCTTTTAGAAGTTAACTTGTAGTCATTTGTTTTGGGCATGTCATTTTTAAGCCTGAAACATGAAAAACAGGCTTGGTGCTTAACAGGTTAAAGTTGTAAATGCGCTAAAAGCTGAATTCAGAGTTATTCTCTAAGTTAATTTGACTGAGCCAGGGCCGGCAGATATGTGGTGATTGGAGGCGGGGCTTAAGGTAAAAACAAGTGTGAATGATCAATGGCACTGTTTTTTAACCTTTTTGAGTAAAACACATCACAACCAAAAAGTTAAACAAACACACTGATACAGCGTAAGGACATTTAATGATATGTCTCTCATTGAGGATTTAAGTTCAGCTCTGAGAGCGCTCTCAGACACCTATAGGCGCGTTCACACCAAGTACTTTTCCCACAATAGTTCATGAGAACTCAGTTCATGAGAGCTCTTTTAGTTCTGATGAACTAAAGCAGATCGCGTTCACACCAAAATGAGTTCCTGGGGGTGGATTAGGCAAATGAAGCCGCTGACGTCACTTCTTCTTCTTCTGCTTTGGGTTTACTGGCAGGCCGCAAACAACTTCACGGCGAGTACAGTAGGTGGCGGTATGCACCTTAAAGTTGCAATCCGCCAAAAAACCGAGAGAAGAAGAAGAAGAAAAACCTCCCGCGTATACTGCCACGCCCACCTGCTGTATATGAGGCGTCTGTTTACCTTCCGACCTCAGACATGAGCTTCGTCTGAGTTATTTAAGCAAACACAAATACAGATCGTCGACCAGTCAAATGCAATAGCAATGCTGATTCGGAGGCGACGGCGGTTAAGAAGGATTGACAAAAGGATTGGACGACGACATGCACGCGCGATGGATTGCGTAACCTGTGTGAAATGAATAAACTGTGCCAGGTGTGTCGTATGCACACTATATAGGCTCAGCAGTTAACACACCTTTATTATATATCCTCCTGAGAGCAACTGCATCCGTCTGCCATGAACCCTACAGAAACCTACGTGTTAGTTGTGGCCCATAGTAGCCTCCATTTGTGTTGTGTAAAATGGGGGAAATCAAAAGTTAGCAAATCCCCATGTCATGTTCATAAAAACATTTAGTTTTAGGTCAAATAATTATTACACTGCTCTGAAACTCACTACACTAACTCCTAAGATGTTCCCTTACTATAATTAATAAAAAATATTGAACTCACAACACTGGTAATAACAAACTTAACCATTTCTCTTTCTATAAATAGATGGACGCCATTTTGAAATACAATGAAATTATCTTTTTGAAAGCCACAATAAATAAAGCTTCGCCAGTTTATAACCGATGAAACATGATGGTATCAGAATAATCACTTACATGTGATGTATAGGATGCTACACAGGTCACTGTAAAGATAAAGTGTCAGAGGAGAAATAAGCAAGCTTAGTTACATGAAATGTAATGAAAAATGTAAGATACAGGCTCTGTTTAATCGCCATGTAGGTTCTCTTTTATTGCACACTCAAGACAATATCAATAACAGCATCACGCTGTCCCAGGTGTGTTGTATGCATGTAAATAGAAGTTAACATTTTCAATATAAAATAAAGTGTCAGTAGTATCAAAACATATATATATATATAATAACAATAGGTAGGCTCAGCAGCAGACACACCTTAGTGCAAAGTGAAGTGTCAGTATTAATAACAGTGGCATATATATAATCGCAATAATACAAAATTAACTGTCCCAGGTGTAGGCAATTTGGGGTGATGTGTCTTGCCCAGGGACACAACGACATGCTGACTGCAGTGGGGTTTGAACCTGTGCTCCCCTGATCCGAACACCAACGCACCAGACCACTGCACCACACGCCTCCCAACAAGTCATTGTACAGTTTATCAACGACGACAAGTTTTTCTTTTTTTTTTGTTCCTCCATCTGGCGCGCCGCCGAGTCAGCATGGCGCGGCATCAGCATGAGCAGCTGGTCGTCCGATTCCTGGGCCTTGTGCGAATGCAGTAGCCGTTCGTCGTGCATCTCCTTGGCACGCAGGTCCTCATTGTCCTTGCTGACCATGACACTGCAGTCCTCCATCGCCATGATGGTGTCAAGGAAGCTGCCATCCCGTGCCCGCTTTCCTAAGGAGAAATAAGCAAGATACAAGATCAGTTTAATCACCTAGTTGGTTGTCAACAGAGACAACATTGGACATGGTGCAGGCAGGGACAGTGTACAAAATGCAGCTGTAAAGTAGAAGATAAGATAGGATCAAATAATATCAAATAAAAAATAAATAAATATAATAAGTGCCCTTATTTATTGTTTTGTGCTTAATGTATGCTTGAACTTTGTTTTATAGGGATTAGTGGACATCAGTTAGATGCGTAACCTTCTTTCAAGGCCAGAGTAGTTACAGTGTAAGTGGATTGACATCTAACATAACATGGCTGAGTACAATTATAACAATCAATAAAAAAAAGGAATAATAAATTGAATTTCAATTACATTTTTACTTAAATGTGCAAAATATTAGAACATCAGTCTTTGTGGCATGCAGGTAATCAACTGTTTAAGCTTTTACCATTAACATGTAGAATGAATGTTGCAAATGACACATGAAATTATAGCAACTACAATGTATTGTTAGAGATAGCATTATGTCCAGCTAGCATGCTAATTGCTAACGTTATATTATCGTTTTATCCCGGAGGGAAAAGCGAACTAGTTTCCAATCCAGAGAGAAACACCTCGCCTGAAACACACGATTAGTGCCATGAGTTAGTGAAGCAAATTACAGAACATTGCACACTTATTCACAAGTCAAAACGTGTTCATAGCGGGCACGGCTAAGAATAGCTAGCTAGCTAGATGTTGTTAGCCAGCTTGGACCTATGATAGCCAGTTCTAGCATGGCTAGCTCGATCTACTGAGCAAATACAAGTACATCTAAGACCAGTATTGTGCAGATTAAAACAGTGCAGTGCATGTATTTTATTTTACCTTTGTCGTCGTCCCGACATGACTTTGCCAGGTCTGCTAACTTTGCTGAGCCACTGAAACTGCATTCAGTAGAAGCTTCTGAATGCGGCGCTTCGCGTCCTCCGAGTAAATCGCCAGAAGCGCCGACACATCCTCATCACTCCACCGCTCCAATGATTTATTTAGTGTTGCCATAATAACTGCTTTCACAAAAGTAATCTACTCGTTGGTGCGCTGTGCTGAGCTTAATGCGAGCAAATACAATGGCGGCCTTCAAAAAAAATTCTAGAGATTCACGGGCCGTGGTTTGCATTCCGCACAGCCAATCAGACGTATGAACTTTTTTGAAAACGGGGTAAAAACGGTTCTGATGAACTAATTTAGTTCCTGTGGCTTTTTGGTGTGAACACAAATATATCGTAGTTCTGATGAACTATTGTGGGAAAAGTACTCCGGTGTCAACGCGCTATATGTCTCCCTGTTTCTCCGTTTGTTCACCCAAAATAGTCAGTGTTCTTGTTTTGAAGTGACGGCTGTTTAGTTTGGAAAGTAAATCCAAACCAAATTATAACTTTTCAAATATTTATAGCTGTTCATCAGTTCACCACAACCTCTCCCGTGCATCACTGAATTCTACCATCTTAAAGTGGACCTATCATGCTATATTTTAATAATATAGTGTAGGACCATACCTATATAAGGCATATTTATACTTTTTTTTGTTCAAAATACCAAACAGATCATGCATTTTAGCCATGCCTCATTTTGCTCAATTTGCACTTTTGTAGCACTGGGCTGATTCTGTGAGAACAGCACCATCTACAGGCCTGGCATATGTACTACAGCGTCTCCAGCGCTTTCGAACGGCAATGGCCGTGGCTGTCTCCTCCTGATTGGTGGAGTTGGCCCAATAGCCATAGCGCCACTTCTGTGACGTCATAGAAGTGTTCAAATCTGGATCAGTCTGTATCAGATCCGTTGCAGCCCCTTTTTTAGAGATTTGGGTATGGAGGAAAATAGAGAGGGTTGTGTTTTCTGACACTTGGTGAGTTCCCTGGAACACCGGGGACACATATTCATGTATAAAAGACGTACAAAAGTGCATTTTGCATGATAGGTCCCCTTTAAATTAAAAGATCATTATCAACTGCAACTGCTTGGGGCCCCGGACCAGAAGGGGTGCTGTCGGCTGTGCGTGGTGATGAAAAGCTGGTTTGAGGGGCCCCCAGTGAATGTTTGCCTAGGGCCCCCACATACTCTAGAATTGGCACTGGCTCTATGGGTTCAGATCTACTGATGGTCAGAGTATTTTGTTCTCGAGTCAGGTCAATTTCGCTTCAGGGTCACTGAGCAACGTTCAAAATGAACAGGGCCCCATGTACAAAGCTGTATACAGATACCTTTATACATTCATGGTCTAAAGATTAAGCAGTACCCCCCCCCCCCCTTTCTGTTCTTGCCATGTTTACAGTGTTACACTTGGCATTTGATACAGTAAATGAAACAGTCAAACACAGACAGGTCAGCCAGCAGAGATCAGTGTGTGTGTGTGTGTGTGTGTGTGTGTGTGTGTGTGTGTGTGTGTGTGTGTGTGTGTGTGTGTGTGTGTGTGTGTGTGTGTGTGTGTGTGTGTGTGTGTGTGTGTGTGTGTGTGTGTGTGTGTGTGTGTGTGTGGGGGTTCTCCAGGGCCCAGTCTGCCTGGCCCTGTCTCTGGAGATTCTAGTCTGGATTGGCCTACATACAGTACATGTCTGCTTCTGCACCAGTTAGTCTGCCTCATGTTCAAATTCAAATCAGGTCAGTCCAGAGGAATGGGATGGAGGTGTATGAGGGGAGGGGGGAGGGAGGAGGGATGGATGATGTTATAAAACGTCTTGGAAAGAGAGAAAAATGGAGCGATCAGAATCTGGGTGAAGGAGTTAGGGATGAACAGAGAGTGCTTTATTGGATTTGACAGATGGAGGTTATGTTAATATTTTATATAGGCTGATGTGACCTACTGAGGCGGCTGTGTTCGCTCTTACTTATATTACACTTTTTCACAGTGTTATAAATGTGCAAGTCTGCATTGATTTGTAATTTGTTATCTGCTGGTGAAATGTAAAATGTAAAAAAAAACAATCTGTGAGGAGCTGGCTCTTTTTTTCAGAGACCAATGCTTACTATTTATTTGATACCAATTTGGTAATACAATTAATAAAAAGAACACGGTTTGGGTTCGTTCTTCAGATATGACTGTGACGTTAACGTGTAAGCTCAATAATGAACTCCAGCTCAACCAACCATATTGTAATATCTAAGAAATCATCTTGAAATATGACATTAATAATTGTAATATACACACATCTTATAGTGAGGTTAATTTCACATACACTACGCTGCTCTTCAACACTACTTTGACGTTAGCTTGTCTACATACTCGAGCATAGCACATTTAAATTAACCTTAGCGATGCATACAGTGACCTACCTAATAAAATATCTCTCTAAGTTACAAAGATTACCTTATTTTACCAACCTCAAACAGAAGCTGTTTGTTCTACAGTATTATCCCACTTAATACTTAACACTTCTCTATTAAGTTTTAACTTGGAGGCTACGATTAGCATTAACCCAAGCCTTAACATTCATTACGTAGCTGATTAAAATCATAAACACATAAATAAAGTACTCGAATTTCACTTCCCGCAAAACCGCATTCATGCACCATCTGTTTTAACCTCAGAGCGAGTCACAATAGTCCGATATAAGCATGAAGAACAAACAAACACGGCCAAGTTCAAGTTATGTTCCCCGGATGAGCTGAGCAGGCAGAGTCCCTGTAGCATCACGGAGCTGCTAGCAGAGAGACAGGAAGCTAACAGCAGCAGTCACTGGACAGAGCTGTAATTTATGCATAACGTTAAGGCTTAATATTAATTAAACAGATGAGTTGAGAAAAGATTCACCCCCCCCTCCCCCCCCCCCCCTACAGTTGTCATGAAGGGGGAATCTTACGGAGCCCCCTAGGGGACATGGAGAAGAAAAGAAAAAATTGGTAGAAAAAAATAATAGGTTTGGTTGCACTACATTGTAAAATGTCAAAGTAATTTAAAATAGTTTGAAATAAAAAAGCGTGAAAAATATTTTAAAGCATATTTATTCAAAATAAGTGTTATACTGTAACAACAACATAACCATTGATGTGTTAAGAGATTTTGGTAGCACTACATCTTAAAGGTCCCATGTCATGGCCATTTCCACTGATCATAATTCCATTGTTGAGGTATACTAAAATAGATTTATACTGTGCAATTTTCCAAACTCACATTGGTTTCTCATACAGCATCTCTGTAAAGTATGTGTATTCAGCAGTATTCACTCTCTCCACTAAACGACTCGTTGCAGCTCTTGCCCCCCCCCTCCCTGTGAGCCCAGTGTGCTCCGATTGGTCAGCTCGGCCACTCTGTTCTGATTAGTCAACCACCAGAGTCTAAGGCCCCGGCTCCACGAGGACAAATACGGCAAAACGCATCGGAGAAACGCAAATGCAACCGCAAAAAACCTTCCGTCCCCACGCAATATACACCGGATTGTGTCAAGCTCCACGAGACGGCTCCGTTTACATCCAAACGCTGGAAAAGCTACAGTACATATGCCGAACCTGTACGTGGCGCTGTAACTTCCTCCACAAAAGCAGCAACTTCCTCCACAAAATCAGCGAAGAAGAATGGTTGTCATGGCTGCACTTCTGTGTATTCTCCGCGGTGGGGGCCGACAGAACCGGGCAGAGTTTTTCGCCGGTCAGCGTGTGTTAAAGTTTAAATCTTCCGGACAAAATTATAAAAGTGCCGGTCAAAGGTCTTCATTGTTATTTATTGAGCTTTAAAACAAATGAATAACGACGATATAATGATATATAATCATCAAATACACAGAGCCTGTCTCTTTTTCCTCTCTTCTCACAGCGTCAGTGTCTGTCTCATGCAGCAGCTGATCCTGTAATGAGTGACCCGACAGTAAAAATGAACATATTTATAACTAGTTTAGGTAGTTTGAGAGGTAATTAAAATAGCTAAGGGTGATGATCTGACTTGAACTGTGTGTTTTGCTCCCGCTGCATCACAGCGGCAGGAGCTGCGTGTCTCCGTCCTGTCAGATTAGACTTCACTCGCGTTTATGTCCATATCGAGATAAAGATAAATAATCTGAATTCAAGGAGGAGCTCCTGTAGATGTTGCACAAAGAACTGTAGCATGGTCAGTAGCGACTGGAACACGATAGCAACCCTGCGGGGGAGAGGCGGGGAGAGGCGGGGCTATAAAAACGAATGACCGTATAGGCGACTCCACGGCCCCGTTGGACCCCCCAGAGCGCTCTGTTCCCAGATCTATCCACCTTTGGACCCGTTGTCGTTTGCGGGGTCTGTTTCTACGTTTCCCTTACGGCGTCGTGGAGCTTAGAGGGCTATACGCATGAGAAATATGCGGATTCAACCAGTTTTCGTCCTCGTGGAGCCGGGGCCTTACAGTGCTTTTTTCGGCTCGCTATGAGCGGAAAATCATTCTTATAATGGCGTCGGTACAGCCGTATATTTTATACGCTAACTAACCGAACTGTACCTACAACTGTTGTTATAGAAGAGTAAGTTATTTTGACCTGTAATAAACTACTACTGTTTGATGAGAAATCAAATCATGGTTTGCTATATATGACTGATATGTTATAGGAGCAAATAACTCAGGGAAGAAAGGATACTAAGTATTTCCATCAAACTTTATTTTTAGAAATGTACAAAATGAACATGTGTAAATATACATATATACACTGTATATCATCCATTCCTCCCCTTATAGGCATTTTCGGCATATTGCCTATCGCAGCTTTGTAAGCGGCTGCTGGGGCTTTTTAGGACGAGGCATCAGAGTGGGTCATCCCGTGTGTGTGTTGTCCGCCAGATACGCCAGGAGTTTCCTGATCTGGCTGGACGAAATCAAATGCAAATCACAAAATATTAGAGAAACTTAGTTGTTTTAGATTCGTTAGTAGTAGTTGTGGTTGGAGTGTGTATCTCTAATCTATCTAATCAACACAGTTAGCTAGCCAGCTAATATGCTAAACTACGTTTGCTAGTTGTTCAGTGTAATATGCCAATCTACTATGAACAACAGCTAGTCTAGGCTAGCAAGAACATGTTTACAATTGCAATCTTATACGGGTAGTCTGCTACGTTCGGTCATTCATTGTAGCTGGCATGAAAACAATGTTTTCCCTACCATGTCTAGCTCTAGGTAGCCTTGTTGTTTAGCTATGTAGCATACACGCTATGAACGGTAGCTCGGTAGCATACACGCCAGGAACGCCAACTATAATGTACTGACCGTATGATAAATCACCCGGAGTATACTGTCTATGAGTATTTTGTGTGTGATTGCAGACATTCTCCAGCTATGAGATACATGTAAGGCCATCTGCTAACATTGGAGTTGATATATCGAAACGCTAGCAACTTAGTTAGCCCAGTTAGCATTGCTCGCACACACTGCTGGAGGAGCAGACAGGCTTGGCGATAAAGCTAGAACAAGCAAAACTCATCCTGAGCACACACAAACACTCACAGCCGAAGTAAAAACAATAAGTGTGGCTTGATATTGAGTAAGAAAAAGGTTTATAACGCTGTGAGCATGGGTCTGCGGAGAGCATTTCAACGTAGAAAAACGTTTACCCATTTAAACAGTCGTGGTAGATACCTTGTTTGTTTTAAACATCATAAATACACAAACAACAATGAATACTTACAGGTTGTGTACCCTAACTCCCGCTGGTCCAAACAAAGTAGGAACAGCATCGTTCTTCAGTGCCCTACGCTGTACATATCCGGCATGAATCCTGAAAGGTTTTGGGAAGCTTTGTTACGTGAAAGGCTGGCAGAGGGTGCGGCCATAGCTCTGGGCGTGGCTACTGGCCATCCCTACGTCACGATACCCAGGAAGTAAACAATGGAAAATGAGAAATCTCCAACGAGGCATTTTGGGGAGGTATTTTCTGTGTTAGAGTTTTACTCGCTACAGGGTGTATTTTGAGGGTTTTTGACTCTGCAGACCATTTACATGCATAAAAACCTTCATAACACACAAGGGGACGGGTAATAACCGGAAAAGCATGACATGGGACCTTTAAAAAAAATGAAGTTATTGCATTTTTCTATGACTATATATTTTCGGCGTTGCAGTTTGTAGACGGTCCCTAAGCACTCGTCTCCTCCAGCTGCAGATTGTGACCAATTCTTGATGATTAGCTCGGATGACGGCGCGTATCGAACTGTTCTGATAAAAACGACCCTGTAGCTCGTTGTCTACCTTACTATGATTGTAAAGTCATGTTGTTTGTATTTTTACAACGTTATGTTCATGAGTTATTGATCCTTGAAATTCGAATCTGTCAATAACTCAGCTCAGAGTATGCTTTGCGACGTGCATGTCCCCTTCCTCTGAGTGTTCTCTTGAGGTGTCTTTCACTTATGTGAAACCCGTGCCTATTGCCAAGCACTGATGTTATATCTTTATATTTTAGGCCAAGCTCAAAGTAAAAATCGATGAACCGCTCCATTGTTGTGGTTTCTGTGCAGGGACGCGGGAAGGGGGGGTGCTGAGGGGGCTGCAGCACCCCCATCTGTTGGCGGAGAGTTGTAACTGCGACGCCAAAAAGTTCACTAAACAAATCAATACAAAAGTTTTATTTTGAGTTACTATTTTTGAGTTAGCATTTTAGTGTAAGCAGTCTATAAAAAGCTTCACTATATAAGAGAAAGTGATAATGCGGTGTGCTTCTTCTGTTGCTCTGCTATAGAAAAGAAGCTTGTCAGTGCAGACAAGATCAGGGATGGGAGTTTTGTGAAAGCAGGGTTTAACAACTGGCGAAAGGCAGGGGAAACATTTAGGGAGCATGAGAAATCCCATCAACACACAGGCCGTCAACAAACTGGCAGCATTACAACGAACACCGATGAATGCACTGCTCTCACAAGCTGTTGCTAAAGACCAAATGACTGCATTTAATATGACGTTATTATACAGGGCCGCCCCTCCCTACACGCAGCTCACGCAGACCCCTCGCGGATGGGGCCTCATTTTGCGGAGGGAACCTCCTCTGAAGCGCAAACGCGGCTCCACTAGCACCCCTCCCCCCCCCCCCCCCCCCCCCCCCACCGCACCCGCATGCCGCACCCCGCACCCGCACCCCCACCAACTCTGACTGACTTCCCGCGTCCCTGTTTCTGTGTTGCCGAACTGACCCGGAAATACATTGAGCTAAATGAAAAGTTTAGCTCAAAGGTTTTGCAATATCTCGCAAAGATAGATTTTTTTTTTCGACCAATTTTTTTTTCCATCTCCATGTCCCCTAGGGGGCTCCGTAGAATCTAACTATACAAAGAATAAGGGTTTTCGAACCACGATGTAAACATGTTTATTTCTGCTGTGAAGTTGGGCATTTTAACATGGGGGTCTATGGAAATTGCTCCCTTCTGCAGACTGATCCTACTAGATGAACTGCAGTTTGAGGCACTTCCTTATAGGCTTCCCGGCTCTGCCCCAGAGTTTGCCGCTTGGTGTGTGCATATGTGTGCACATCTGTCTCGGTGTGTGCATGTGTGTTCACACTGCGACGGCTGGAGTGACTCATCTCTGCAGCACACTGCAGTATCTGGGTCACACACTGAACGTAGCAAAAATGCATCCACAAAAACATCCACACTCTCATGTGGAGCTCCATTAAGCTAAGAAGTGTTTTGATGCTGCAGCTTTTTGGCTCATGTTGTTCAACATGCTGTTTTTTGTCTTCCAGGTGGAGTGCAATTCCAAACTGGACCCGACCAACACCACCTTCCTGAAGGTAACAGTCTGTTAGTCAGTCTCAGCTCACCTTCAGCGGCTCCATCCTGACACACGTCTGATTTATAGTGCAAGCACAACTTCACCTTTTTACACCCAAAAATAAATTAAATATCAATCAATCAAACTTTACCCATTACACAGGTTGCAGATCAAAGTGCTTTACAGACTTATATGCCGGAATTAAGACAGAAAATAAATAAATAAAATAAGACACAATATGATGCTATATAAGTGCTGAATTTGAAAATGGTAACATTTTACGCTGACATGTTAATGGTATGGTTTGGTGTATATTCTTCTATTTAGTTTTATGCTAACTAGTCTTATTGAAGGAAACTCTTTTGTCACACAGCACTTTGACCATACAGCTGATCAAATAAAAGACGTCCAATGAAAGCACCACGTGTACTTCTGCAACAAGCTCATACAGTGGCCTTTCCCTTATTTAAGAGACAAGAAACTCAATTAACTCATTAAACGGACTCTGAAATTAGTTAGCAGCTAGCCCGTTCCTCGTCTAGAAAACATGCCTGAAAGAATACACAGGTTAAAGAGATTTTAAAAGTGTGTTTAGTGGCATAAAATACTGTATGTCAGTAAATACCAAAAATCTTAGCAAAAATCAAAATTCCACTTGGTTTTGTCAAAAAAAATGCCTGTGTGCCTACAAAACAATGACAATGATGTTATTCATACTGTGATAAAACTTCAAAGATTTACAAAAAATGTAATGATTTAAGTATTGACACGAGATAATGTTGTTTAGTTAAGAGGCAAGCAGAGAAAACATGTGTTCATTTTCTGTCTAGTTTGGAGCTATTAGCGGTTAGCTTCATGCTGCGCTCTCTCCTCTCTTGTAGATGGCTGACTCTGGAGGACTTCCCCAGCTCACACAGGTAACACACGCACACACACACGCACACGCGCACACGCACACACACGCACACACGCACGCACACGCACATGCACACACACACACACACAGCCATGCATATTTTACAGGCTGCCATAAAATCAAATGAAATTGAGAAAGAGCATGAATGCATCATCCATATTTGACATGTTTATCTCCATATTCAGTGAAATTAAATGTTTTGTTTTCCAGC
This sequence comes from Trematomus bernacchii, assembly GCF_902827165.1. Classification (NCBI taxonomy): domain Eukaryota; kingdom Metazoa; phylum Chordata; class Actinopteri; order Perciformes; family Nototheniidae; genus Trematomus; species Trematomus bernacchii. The sequence goes on from NW_022988146.1 coordinate 133,098, forward strand.
CTGGGAAGCTGACTGAAGCCTTCAAGTACTTCCTGCAGGGAATGGGCTACAGTGAGTATCCACATTGAGACACTGATGTTAGCGAGTGACAGAGTGATTTTATATCAATATTTGCCCTCGAAAGAAATTCTCATAAAAAGCCATTTCAGCAGAAAATATTATTGTTGTCATGTGTGCAGGCTTGGGAGGTATAACGGATACGTATTCGATTACAATTACATACAAAAAAAAGAAGTAATCAGATAACTGTAACATTTAGAAGAATCCGGATACCTGTATTCGTCCCACAGAGGGGAAATGTACATTGTTAAAGAAAAAGTGGAGAGCCAAAGACAGCAAAATATGAATTAAGAAGCATGCATAAAATATTAAAGATAAAAGTAGAAATTACACAATTTACATTTTGGAATAAAGATCAATATATAATAGGTAGTCGTACTGAACACATTTTATTCATGGTTTATATTTAGGCTACTTTAATTCTTCTTTATTTTAAATAAAAAAAAATGATAATGCGGATACCTGATTTAATAAACAAAAACACAGTCTTAAAGGTGGGGTAGGTAATTTTGGAGAAACCAGCTCGAGTGCGCAAGAATTTGAAAATACACAGCCGGAAAAAATCTGCCACTTCCTTACAGAGCCCCTCCTCCAACACACACGTACGCGCACATGACCAATGAGGGCACGAGATAAGTTTGTGCACAGATGAAAGGCTGACAGGCAGGTAGGCCATCCAGTTATTTTAGCCGGGCCGGCTAAAATGATTGGTCGTACTTTTTACAGTACTACGGCTTCCACAGATTAATTTTTTTATGGATTTTTTGTCAAAGCACTTAAGATATTCATTGCTATCGGGATGTTAAGAGCATTCCATGGAATATAACAAAAAGTGTATCTCGAGCCGGTTTCTCAAACTTACCTACCCCACCTTTAATGTACAAAGCTTAAACACATTTATAAACTTTTACTGTTACTACTTTTTTTACATGAAATATCTTGGTTTTAACAAATGTTCTACATACACTTTATGTAATTTATTTTTTCTTGTTTTTATTGCATTAAATATTGAGGTAATCCAAAAGTAACAAAGGTAATCAGGTAACATTCCCTATATATTTTGATACTCTGATTAGGTTACTGATTACATTTTTTCAGATGTAACTAGTTATATTAACGGATTCCATTTTTGAAGTCACCCTCCCAAGCCTGCTTGTGTGTGAGTGTGTGTGATGTGATGTGTTTGAGGGTCATGAGCTGTGTTAATCTTCCCTCTGTCTTCCTGCCCCGTTCTCTCAGTCGCTTATGTGAAGGATCGGAGGTTGAGTGGAGGGCCAGGTACTCCCCCCCCTCACGTCTGACCTCTTATTGCTGCCCTCTTATTGACTTTGGCATCTTGAACATTTATTTTGATTTCCGTTGGTTATGACTATATTTTGGGCTGTTATGAAATCCTGCTGGCATTACTAATATATATTTTTTAATCTCAAGTACATTAAACCCCATCATTGTTTTATCAAAAATATTTTTTCCAACAATGGAAAAATATAATCCCCTGACCTCCCCCTCCCCCATTCCTTTGCTACTGCATCTCCAATGCTGCTCTTTGCATGGCCTTCAGCTTCGAGCACAGCCTTTTGGTCTGAGTTTGTAACTAATGATCATGTCTTTAAGTTACTAGCAACAAATAAGACAAGTTGAGGTTTTAAAGACATCTGAACACTAAATCTAGTTCTGTAATAAAACTGCTGACTGAACACTATTTAAAAATGTATTTTGCCCTCAGGGTTATGCAGATTACTCGCTAAACTGCTGTCCCTAATGCACTCAAAACAGCACACAGTATGAAACACTCTAAGTGTATTTCTAATGGTGCGTTCAGACCGGACGCAAAGCGAATGACTAAAATTAAATGTAAAGTCAATGCAAAGGCCGGAGATAAAAGTAAATTGATGCTTGGCGGCGCGAATGGCGCAGCGTGACTGAAGCTAGCTTCATACGCGAGAATTTGGTGTGGCGCGGTCTCATGGAGAATCTCCACCTGTTGGCACTGACTGAATCAGAAAACAAAATATCAGCCGCTGGCTGCGGGCAACGACACACAGAGCTTACAGTTCCTTATATCTGAATAGAAACTGGAGAAAGTTATATGTATACAAACCACAGACTGTCTGTAGCACTGCAAATGATTTCAATTATATTTCTGTCTGTATGACGTTGTGAGTGTGGACGCAGCAGCTACAACGGTAGCCTAGCCGGATTGATCCAATCTCCATTCAGAAAACAGACATTTAAAACAAAATATTCTGCTATTCACGTTCACACTTGCCAAAGCATTGATTCATGGTTTTTAGTGATTGGTATATATGTAGTTATTTCTGCATCATTGATGACGTGTTAAGTAGTGCGATCAACCCTGAGAGAATCTTTACTTCACGTCCGGTGTTAACAGACCATTGAGATAAAGAATGGAAAAAATACATATAATATCACAGGATTCTAATTAATGATCAATTCAAGGAAAACTATTTTAATTGTGAAGCTGGTAATGGTGGAGATAACTTAAAGTGGACCTATCATGCTATATTTGAATAATATATTGTAGGGCCATACCTATATAAAACATGTCTGTGAAGTTTTTTTTTCAAAATACCAAACAGATCATGCATTTTAGCCATGCATTTGCTCTTTTCCAGCCCTGTTTTTGCAAGGGCTGATTCTGTGAGAAGTCTTCTTCGCTGCTTTTGTGGCAGACTAAAACGCCACTTACAGGCCTGGCATATGTACTACAGCGTCTCTAGCGCTTCCAAGCGGCAATGGCCGGCCGTGGCCCAACCCCCCATCCCCCTGATAGGTGGAGAGTTGCCCATATAGGCGGAGCACCCTTTTTCTGACGTCAGAACAATTTCAAATATGTATCAGCTCCGTTGCAGCCCCATTTTTAGAGATTTGGGTATGGATCTGACCTCAAATCGGCAGCGGACCCACAGAAAATTGCTATCAGAAACAATGCCTGACGTGTTTTGGACGTAATCTCGTCTTTGTTTACATTAGCAAGCCTCGCTAACACTAAGAGCTAACCTGTACTGTAGAGCAGGGGTTCCCAACCTTTATTGTGCCAAGGACCGGCAGATACATAAAAACAAAATCGCGGACCGGTTGTCAATTTTAATTGATTTTAATATTTACTCACAAGCAGGTAGCAACAGAGACTAATTGTATGTAACAGCCTGAACAGTGTGTGTCACTGGCATTTGTTTTCAGAAGATATTATGATAGTGTCGTTCGTTCCGCTGCACACACACATCATGCGCCTTGGTGACCGGACATCTCCTTCAAAAAACGACTAATAGGGGGAATAATCGGGCAGTTCGATATGTGTAGAGGTGTGTGTGTGTAGAGGTGTGTGTGGTTAACACGTAGCAGCCTGCAGTCACTCTTAAGCTGTTCTGAAGAAGGTAAACACAGTGAAGGCGGTGCGTAAAAAGGCACAGCTCTCTGCGCACTGGTGCTGCACTTCTCAGAGGCGGAGTTACACGTCCCGCTGCCTCCTGATGCTGCAGCCATTTCATGAAGTGAAGGAGGTTTTACTTCTATAAAACAGCTGTGAGCAGCAGATACTGTGAGAGTCCCGGACATGAATTCATAGATCAAGGCAGACTGGTTTACAGACTCTCCTGTTTTGCCAATCCGGTGCTTAAACAAATAGCTCTACACCCGTGGCCAACATGTCCTTAAAATAAAGTCTGAGTTTGAAATATATCTCAAATAATGTATGCACCACCATTTCCCCACATAAACACAACAGTCTGCAATGAAACGGTTGTCTCCTGTGTGCTCCTCTTCCTACTTGGCGCACCGCCACCGCGCACCGCGCATTCTCGTGCGTACGAGAGGCTGAGACCTTAGGCTGAGCCGCCGAGTCCCTCGGAACATCATAAAAGCCATTTTCAACAGTTTTCCGGTGAAAGTTTAACTAGGCTACTGGATGACATAATATGACTGGTATAGGTGCGAAAATTATTACGATAAACTCACAGCTATTTCGTGGCCCGGCAGTAACACCTCCGCGGCCCGGTACCGGTCCGCGGCCCGGGGGTTGGGAACCCCTGCTGGAGAGCACATGTGTTTAAAAAGCAGGAAATAAAAAAAGGAACTCACCTTGTGATAAACCTGCAAGAGAAAAAGCATTTGAGCTCCATACTATTTCAGAAATAATCTTTGATGTGGTTTAGAACAGGATGGCGTTTTATCACAGCAGAATTTAACTTATCTCCGGTAGAATTCTGATCAGGCATTAGCTCCGCCTCCTCTTTCTTTTTTTTAAAGCTAAGGACCCAAAATCCGCGTTTCTCTATAAGGGCTGCAAAAGAGGGGTATGAGCAGTATGAGGCATGGCTACAATGGGTGAACTGTTTGGTATTTTAAGCAAAAAACTTCACAGACATGTTTTGTATAGATATGGCCCGACAATATATTTGTCCAATATAGCATAATAGGTCCACTTTAAGTATAGTACCTGGGTTAATGTACTTAGTTACTTTCCATCACTAGTTCAAGTTCTATAAATGAGTGTAAGGCCACGTTTACACGGAGACGAAACAGGTTGTATCCGCTGCAGTTCTCTATCGTATGGACGGTTCGTTCACACGAGGCCGTAACGGAACCGCGGAAAAGGAGCCCTCAAACGGTAACGGGTCCCAAGGTGGGTAGATCTGCGGACGAAACGCTCTGGGGGGCCTAACGGCTCCGTGTGTACGTCCTATACGATCATTTCCTGATAACGACGACGCCATAGCCCCGCCTCTCCCAACCTCTCCTGCTCACCCCTGCGTCACCCGTGTCATTGCTGATGTGTTTTCGCCAACAACCTCTGCTGCTCACTGCTGTAGCATGGTCAGTAGCTACTCTCTGCTACTGACCATGCTACAGATGTTAGTGCAAAATCTACAGCTCCTCTACCACAACCATCAGCAACAAGTGGGCATGGAGAACTACATGAACTACATGTTGCTAAATCCACCGCGGAGAATAAACAGAAGGGCAACCAGGCAACCATGGCAAGCATGCTCGGGAGGTCTTCTTCGCTGCTTTTGGTGTATTTTGTGGTGGAAGTACAGCGCCACTTACAGGCCCGGCATATGTACTACAGCGTCTCCAGCGGGTCGAGCGGTCTCGTGTGGACGGACACGTTTCTTGAGCCGATACCGTGTGGACGGAATACTTTTTTGAAATCGACTAAGGTTCGTTTTCGTTATCGTATCCGTGTAAACGTGGCCTAATTCATTGTATAATAAAGTCCCAGCAGTAACAGAGTGCATGGTGCTGTCACTGACAGCTTCATCCATCAGCCGTTTGTCACCAGCTACTCAAAGGGATATTCTTCACATTAGCATGTTCTCCCAGCATCTCAAAGTATCAACTAATAACACCTTTTCCCCCACAATGCAATGCTGAATTATTTTCTCTCCCACAGTGCCCTCGGCCAGTATGACCCGCCTGGCCCGCTCCAGGACCACCTCCCTGACCAGCGCCAGCTCGATCGACGGGTCCCGCCCCCGCGCCTGCACCCACTCCGACAGCACCGAGGGGGTGGGCCCCGTCACCCACACCATGGAGGTCTCCTGCTGAGGAGTCACAGAGAGAGAGGGTGGGAGGGTAGAGGGGGGGAGAGAGAAGAAGCAAGATGGAGATGAAGACACGACGGTGGGGTTTGAGAATCATGAGGGATGAAGGTGTCTCTGTAGTCAAACATGGTAGATGGTAGAAGCAGCAACAGGAAGCCCTCTCTGCATCTTCATCCAACCATATGTGTTGCTACTAAAACCCCAACCACAACTTTTAATGTCACTTAAAGATTTAGGCAACTGTTTTCGTTGTTCTTTGTGTTTTCTAATGGATTATTTGCCTGCACCACCCCCCCCCCCCCCAACCTCCACAAACAAAGGGATGTAAACGAGTCAATCCACACAGCAATATGTGTTATAAGCTATTGTTTATAATGTGAAATGGGGAGTTGTCAGAGAAAGTGAAAGTGCAGGACAAAGAAAGGAAAACAGTGTTAAGCATCAGTGTTTTACAAGCAGGGTATTCTTCTGTTGTCGTATGGATAAAAAGTAATCTCTCTCTGTGTTGTTTGTAACAAATAGTTATTTTCTTTATGAATGCGTGTCAGAGTGTGTGTCCAGAATTAGACAGACAACAGAACACAGCCTAGCGTAGCCGAGTGCACCTGTAGTGCTTAGAGAGGATTCTCTTTTAGTCTAAGATCATAGCTAGAGTTCACAATGCAGATATTAAAGCTGCACTTGGTAAAAGTTTATATCCAATTTACGCTGAAGAAAAAAAGTGCTTTCATCAGCATACTGTACATGCGATTCAGGCCACCAGTCATGAGTTCCCTGAGACCACTTGAGGTGGATTGGGTTTGTGTTTTCAGATTTGACTACACATGCTAATCTGGGCTCTACAGATTCTTACAATTCAATCATGTTTTGTTTGATGAAGAGATAAATCTGTCTCCTAAGAAGAATTTAAAAGTGGTATTTTCAGAAAACGCTCTGTTCCATTTGGTCTGATACTGAACATAGTATCACATATTTGAAGTTTAAATATTTCCTTCGTTTCGGCCCTTTGGAGCCATATTATTGCTGAGTGCAGCTTTAAACTGTGTTTCACATTTCTAATCCAATCCACTATGTGAGTATAGGCTAGAACAAATACTAATTAGTGTATGTATGTCAACGTGAAGGTTTATCTTAACGCATTCTAGTTTTTGAGCAGTGTCTAGTGTTAGGGCATCATTCATTAGCAGCGTACAGTATTAGTTAAATAGAGCCATCATCAGTATCTAACTCCATTGCAGCGGTCCTGGCCGTAGTCGGCTCTTTGTGGTCTCTAACGTGACAATCACACACTGACCCACACCAAACCAGACCAGGGGGGCCGAGGCCGGACCGGGCCCACCCACCCAGCTCGGGTCGCCACCAAAGAACTCGCAGCGCCCAGCCCTCTTAGTGGATATACCAAAGCTACCCCGACCCCACCACACACACACTATCCAACCAGAAACATATTCCCATGCACACACACTCATATGACACCTATGTGGGCTTTGCTTTGTAAGGAACTACGTTAAAGAGTCAAACATAATGTCCATCGCTATATGGTTAGATTGTACTTTGATGTGATGTGTAATCTCCCTCGTAAAGCACATACATATTAGTATAGTTTTAGATTAGTCGAGCTGTGCACTGTTATCTGCTGTAACACTGGACCCCCCTGTCGATCAGTTTTTTCTGATCTATTTTTATTGTGCTTAGTAATGTACAGTATGCATCCACCACAGTCACAGTCTCCTGTTTCAACTTTTACAAAAGAAACCTTTGGTCCCCTGTCAGGAGGGGCGTAGGTAGCCTGTAAGGGGCGGGGCTATCTGGAGCCATTTAGGCACCAAGCTCAGAATGTAGGGCAACCACCAGCCACCTTCAAAAGAAGAAACCCTTTCCCCTCAAAAACGCGGTGCCCCGGCTCTTACAGGCAGACCCAGTCGCACCCTAAAGGGCTATCAGCTGAAGTCACTTTTTAAAATGCTCGGAGTGTTTGTTGTGTGTCGTCTTTTGTTACCTAAACACAGAGAGAGATTCTGACCTGAAAAATGGGGAATGAATGTGAGAAGAATGTGATGTTGATTAAGCTGAAGAGATTATTGTTGAATCGTTTGAAATATCCATGAATTTAATAGTTAAACTATCCTGACATTAAAGAAAAAATTACGAGAAGATAAACAGTAAGAAAGTCAGATCAAGCGCCTCACACTGAAAAAACTGAAATGTTGACTTTAATTAAATGTATTGTGTCAACAGATTTCATATGTCTGTATTAAGTTAGTTGAACGTATTATATTAAGTTGAACTTAATTGTTTTATTTCAACTTAATATTATTGCCTTCAACTAACCTTTCAATTTTTTCAGCGCAGTTACTAGACGTATCCAGTCATGTTTTCTCTCTTTACTAAGCTTTTCTCTGCCATATACACTTTGGTTTCCTCCTACACAACCTTTACCCGTACTGCCTGGGGGGCTCCTGAATGTATTTTGTCCTTTTTCAAAGTGCTGTACAGTATTGCCAACCTACGCCTCTCAGAACCGCTCACCATGTTTTGCATTCTATCCCTGCTTTTTTGACATTTAAACCTGTTTATGAAAACCCTGGTCTATGAATAGTGTGGAAGCTCCTGTCAGCTGGCCGTTTGATCAGACCTTAGTTCTCCTGGCACTTGTAGATACTTTTATTTATAGAGCAGGTTACCCGAACACTTTAACACTTCTGTAATGTGAAGAAAACGTTTGTCTGTTCTTCTTTCCTTGGAGTTCCTTCTTTTTTATAGGCAACCATAGGATGTTACTTCATCTTGGTATTATGATATTGTGTTCTTCTAATATACTTCTTCATTATACTGCCATTATGGTTGATTTATATTAAGCAATACATTTTATTTTGTTGGTTGTTTCATATTGTGGGAGTCTTCCCTCTCGGTTATTCTATTCATACCAGTACATTGACTCTTACCTACTTTGCTGTCATTCAGATGTGTAATGTAAGGTTTAAAATATGTTATATACAAATAAATATAAAAAGTAAGCTGTCTCTGTCCATGTACTGATAAAGTAACAAGTAAGAAATAAAGACTTTACGTCTAGAATTTGAGTCAGCTGATCATTTGACATCATCATGTTGACATTTGTTTTTGAAGATCACATATTCTGCTCATTTTCAGCTTCATATCAGTATTTAGTGTCTCTACTGGCTCTGTTGTAATTGGTCAACCGCTAAGAGATGTATCACATACAAAGTTTTAAAGCGCTAGCCAATAGAAGCACAGGTGTTACATAGTGATGTCACTATGTGACAGAAGTAAACAAAGGAGTCCACTCCTGCAGTGAACCTCAAACGTTTTAAAATCATTTTTATTATATTTTCACATCATATTTTTAACATTTCTTCCTCACCTAATGTAGATAGATTGATTACGGAGAATCCTAATGTTATGTTTCCAAACTCTCTCAAAAATCAGCTTTGAAGTTTGGCAATTCAAATATACATAATGCGGAATTAACCATGTATATTTACCATGTATAGTACAGGTCATTTCCCAATTGCTCAATGGTTTTTGCTGACCTTTTTCAAGGAATTATCCTTAATTGTACTTGCTGGTAACTAGCATGGCAGCCATTGTTCATAAATAGGCTTTCATTGAAATGTTCAGTACATTTCTTCAAACAAAACCTTATAGGAGACCATGAAGGCGTCGCAGTAGGCATGTAGCATCTGATCCACAGGGCTGTAGTTCAGGGCCTGGATGTTGGGAGACATCTTTTTGATGAAGATACCGAGGTTAAACTTCTGCTCGCCTGTGGTCGTGTCAAACGAAAAGAAGATCTCCTCGGTGAGTTTGTCAACGTACCGCGTGGCATACAGCACGCCACAGGCCATGAAGGTGTTGGTCACCCCCTGCTTGTAGACCGAAGTGTGCCAGGTCTGGCCGAGCCTCAGCGGCTCACCCTCCTCCACCTTTGACAGCACCAGGTTTCCAAAGTCCTGGTTGGTGGTGTAGATCACCCAAACGCCTGACTCATCCGTCGCCAGGTCCAGGTCCGTGAAAAGGTAGCATTCATCGAGGTGGCAGAAGTTACCCTTTGAGTTAAACCTGAAGAAAGGACAACACTTCAGAATTCAACATTTTCAAGCAAACATGGAAGACTTTGGTTTGTAGTAACAACATTTATTCTGGCAGCAGCAACACTTATTAATGATCTTAAGACAAAGCGAACCTGGTGCCTTTGGGTAGTTGCACGGTGGTGACAGTTTTGCTGGTGAGGTTGAATCGACAAACAGCATCTTGGTTGTAACAGTTGTAGTACAAGGCCTCTCCATATATCACAACATTTGGACCCTGGATAGTGTTGGTGGTCGGGTTAGAGGGGCTGATCTGGACATTACCTGGAAGAAGAAGAAAAAGAAGAAGAAGAAGAACAACAACAACAACAACAACAAAATGTTACAACACTTGAGTATTTGTTTTAAATCAGGGTGGGGAAGGTTATTTAAAAAAATGTATTCAATGACAATTAAAGCTGCAAGCAGCGTTGAGCGGGTCTTCGACGCTCCGCAGGCTGTTGTCCGCACGTCGACGTGTCACGCAGGAGTTTTCTGGACTCGGCCGTTGGCAAACATGGGAAGTTTCAGGCCGATCAGACAACGTACATGGGAGTTACAGCAGTATCATAAACATTGTGTTTGATGGCGAGTGATCTATCGCCATGGCAACGGCATTTGATGACACAACATAATACACTTAGATGTGTTGAGGGCTGCATCGTTATCAAACCTGTGAAGTTGTGTGCCGTTTGGAGCATGTTAACTGGAGTTATGAGAAAACCGTGTTTCACGGCGACCATTTTGTTACCTTAGCAACGACATTTGACGAAATCTCAAAACTGAAACATATATGTCTCGAGGGCTTGACGGTTAGCACACATGTGAAATTTGAACCCTTTTTTACCATTTTCAGAGGAGTTATAGCAATATCGTGCTTAACGGCGAGGGATGCGTTGCCATGGCAACAGCTTTTGAGGAAAACTCACTATTGTCAGATTGAGGTGTTGAGGGCCGGACCATTAACTGTCATCTGAAGTCTGGTGCAGTTTGGACCATTTTCCATCGAGTTATGACAACACTGTGTTTCATGGCGAGGGATCTGTCGCCATGGCAACGGCATATGATGACATCCCATAATTGGCGTAGAGCTGTTCAGGGCCAGACCATTAGCCATCATCTGAAGTCTGGTGCCGTTTGGACCATTTTCATAGGAGTAACGGAAACATCAGGTTTTTTGGTGAGGGATGTGTTGCCATGGAAACGGCATATGGTGAGATCTCAGATTTCACGTAGAGCTGTTGAAGCATGGATCGGTGATATAAAAGTGAAGATTGGGGGACGATGGGACCGTGTCCATTGGAGTTACAGCGACACCGTGTTTTATGGCGAGGGATGCGTTGCCATGTTAACGCCATATTAAGTAACATCAAATTTGACGTAGAGCTGTTCAGGGCCGCAGTGTTAACCATCATGTGAAGTTTGGTGGCGTTCTGAGTATGTCAGTTGGCGTTATGACATCATCGTGTTCCATGGCGAGGGATCGCCTAGCATCGAGCGAACGCGAACTTTGGCGCCAAATCACGGCTACGCCGTGCGAAAGAAAAAAACTTCCGTGATAACTTTGAATTGCCCATGTCTCGAGACGCTACCCGACGAATTTCGAGTCGTACGGATAAAGTCCCTGGGAGAAGATAGATTTCGTGCGGAGGACGAAAAACGCGATAAATCGCGTTTTTCCGACGCCAAATTCAAAATGGCCGGCTTCCTGTACGTTATTTTATACCCCTCCAAGAGGCTTTTTGGTTTGTCTCCGCACCTTAGATATGCATAGCAAGTTTCGTTCGTTTACGTGAAAGTTAAAGTGGGGGGAGTTTACGTTAAAAACGGAAGTGGGCGTGGCCTACGCAATTTTTTACTTTTCAGCTAGCAAATGAGAAGCGAAACGGGAGTGAGGGACGTAAACAAACGATTTAAGAAGGCACAGGACAGCAGCTAAACCCCAGCAGGTGATACTTAAAGACATCAAACATAGCCCTTAAATGTCCTCTCTTACCTCCCACACATAGCAGGGACATCTCTGATATCGGCGGGAGCGTCCCCGGCTGTCCTCTGCTGAGAGCTCCGTGATTTGTTTGGTCAAGTCCGGTTTTTCATCTCATCGGTTTATTTGTCAGTATGAAGTTGCAGGATTAGTCTCAAGTACCTCAACATTGTCCTTAAGTACAGTGTCTAAGTAAATGAGATACTGTCTACTGCTGTTCATTTACCTATTGTGAGTCGCCTCGGATAAAAGCATCACATGGAAATGTAAATTTAGCAAGTAGTGGCCATTATTACATTACTACATTGCTGACTCAATAAACTACACAACCGCCAGAACACTGCGATCATCAGATGCAGGTCTATTAACTGTGATTTTATAGTATGTCTGCACTTTATGTGCTCATTTCATCATTCATGTATTTTTATATTCTAAAACATGTTTTTGATGGACGAGAGTGAAAATGGAACGCACACACTATTTGTTGTTTGTTTATATCAGTCTGTTCTTCTTCTCTGTCTTCCGGTTGTTGCCTATTTTGAATGACGAATACACACTACCGCCGCCTGCTCGTAAGGAGAGTTATTGCCACTCACGCATGCGCAGTTCGTACGTGCTCGGCTTAAGTCTTTGCGGTGTGTTCCAGTGCGACACATGGCCAAGACGCAGGAGAACTCGCCGATGCAACAGTGGATGTCGGTGTAGGTGTCGGTGTCGTAGTCTGTGTCGGTGTCGGTGAGGGTGAGTTATCTGGTGACGGCCTGGTGTGTCTGGGCCTTAACACAATAAAAAAGTAATGTAACCTGATTACTTTCTGACAGCAATACAACAAATATTGCTGTCAATAAATACAACACTCAAATGCATTATGTCAACAGATTTCAAATAACTGTATTAGGTCAGTTGAAAGCAATAATATTAATTTAAAATACAAAATATTAGGTTCAACTTGATATTATTGCTTTCAACTAACCTAATGTGAAATCTGTTGACATAATACATTTAAGTCAACGTTTCAGTTATTTCAGTGCACAAAAGGATCCATATCAAGTAAATTGATCTCCTTATTATAGAGCTCCATTGTTGTGTTAATACTATTAAAAAAACACATTGTTGCCCTGGGTGACAGTTCTCACACACACTCAAAGTGTTACAATCGAAGGCAATACATTTGTAACATTACCACTTAGGAGTTGTTTACCTGGTATGCTAACCCCAACAATGAGAGAACTCAGGCTGGAGTAGAGACGCACGTAGTTGGAGAATTTGTTGCCGACAGTCAACATCACCAGCCAATGCCAGCTCTCCTTCCCCGCCTCTGGTTTGGGGTCCCGCCCCCAGGCTCCGTACTTGTAGGCGCCTGGGAACTCTCCCGCTGTGTGCACTCTGGGCCCCGTGATGTTCACAAACTGACCGTGGGGGCAGTTACCTTAGGGGAAAATATTATATGAAAGAGGGGAAATAAATAGTACTAAATTAGTACAGCTGACTAGGCGAGGTGTCCATGGGTTGATAAATGCTTGCGAATTGTGGTAATTGGTGCTGAGAGCTTCTTACGGTTCATTTATACCCTGCATTAGCTCTCAGTGAGGAGGGCCCTTCACAGCTCTGAGTGACCTTAAACTGTATGAAGTGCCACTCTCTAGTGCAGACACTGTAGACAGAGAACCATAAGAGCCTCTGATGCGGCTTTCACACCAGCGCTTTTCCCTTTCTAGCTCCGAGCTAGAGCTTTTCTGGTTCAGCTCCGGTTTCCCTTTTCTGCTCCCGCTTTGTTCACACCACTGAGAGCCGGGATGGTGCTGCCGCTGCTGCGTCATGACGTCACCGTTTACATCGCTGATTTGCTCCCCAACGGCGCTCACAACAACAACAACGGGGGACTGCGTCGGGTCGATGATCGTGTTGCTTTTAATCATACGAAGCCAGATTCAATTAAATAACGACTTCTCCAACCTTATACTTTTCTCCAGAGTGCCGTGGTTCATTGTTTATTAATGTGTTTCAGCGGCATTTACCGACCGCTGCAGTGCTGGCTACTCTTCCACAGGAGTTTATTCTCCCGTTAGCTCCGGGTTAGCTCACACGGCTCTAAAGTATTCACTGTCTGACTGTCACACAAGCAGCTGATACATATCCCCAGTTCCCCTTAAGTGAATGTGTGTCAGTCTGAATTGACGCTGTTTGGCATCACAACGCTGTTATGAAAGTTTCTCTGGTATAACATGGGTGATGTTAGCATAGCAACCGAAGCTAAACTGACTACTTGCTAAGCCGTTTTCTACAGGCACATTTTACCGGCGTATTTTTCATTATGATTCTACTTGTGATAGTCGGACATGACAACCTGTGCAGCCCATGTATTGATTCCATCCGATAGCTGCTATAATAACAAACAAAACGTCTGCCTGCTCTCCACAATGATCAATAACAGCGAACGGATGGTCAAAGTAAGGTACAAATAAACAGAATCACACGAAGCCTGGTTAGTGTTGCCTGACTTTATAAAGTGTTTTTTTTTTTTATAAGTGTGTGGTTGCCTTCTAGTCACTTTGCTCAGCGCTACTGCTTGTAGGCAGGCATGACGAGACTCTTCAGTCGACCCATGTTCAGGGGAGGTGGGTTTAGTTTCCTGCACGCCTCGATGTAAGAGAGACGTAAGCGACGCCGCCTCTTAGCTCCGGAGTCGTGCTTCTAGACCGACAATTTTTTGGAGCTGGAAACAAACTGGATTCCGGAGCTAAGAGGCGGCGCCGCTGCGGTGTGAACAGGAAAAAACGGTACTTTTCAGGCTCTAGCTCCGAGCCGGCGCTGAAAGGGGCATGAGTGTATTTGAGACCCACTCTATCAAAATCAGTCGGATGTTGAAATGGCACATGCCAGAATAGACATGGATTTATGGAGGCGTGTGGCGCAGTGGATAGAGCTTTGGTATGGGGATCAGATGGTCACAGGTTCAAACCCCACTGCAGTCAGCATGTCGTTGTGTCCCTGGGCAAGACACTTCACCCCAAATTGCTCCTGTGGGGATTGCCCCCAGTATTGAGTATGTAAGTCACTTTGGATAAAAGCGTCTAACAAGTAACATGTAACGTAATGTCAGAATCTTGTGTGTTGGTCATTTGGGGTTTTGGATTATTTGAAACAAACAAAGTCTTGGCTTTCAGAACATGAAACTTTTATCGCCACCATCAGATGATAAATACATGTATTGAAGCTTGGTGACTCTGATCTGCAATCCCTGAAGTAATAATAATACATGGTATTTTTATAGCACTTTTCCAGGTGCTCACATTTTAAATTACACTTTTATCCAAAGCGACTAAAAAATGATGGCTTATTCCAGAACACAAAGCTGACATGTGTTCCATATATATACCAGCGACGTGCAGTCAGTGGAGGCAGGGGAGGCACAGCCTCACCTGTCATACTCCAATGTAACGGAAAAACAACTAAAGAAAAACGAAATAGTAATAATAATAAAATGTCTCCACTGATCTGTGTTGTAAGTGTGATTTATGTATGATTCTAATCGCTTTTTATAGTCAAAATCAGCAAATTTGCCGAACTCCGCTACGGGAGCGATGACAAGTGAGGCAGGCACGTGCTCTGCCTCTCGTAAGCCCACAGTAACTTGCTGGAGCACGGGCACTAATTTAGCGCGGGCACTTATTTTGTGAGCGCGCTCAAGCCAGTTACTGTGGGGTGAGGTGAGGCACAGATGAGATCTGCCTCACCTCAGAATGCGTCACCCCACAGAAACTGGCTGGAAAGCGGGCCCTAAGCGCATGCCTGTTACCATCTCACTGTAGGTCACCAATGTAATGTATGTAGATCCCTTTATTACATTTATCCTCGCCATCCATAGTCTCTAAATAACTTATTTCACGTATATATGATATTTAGGCTCGCTGGTCTCAACGGCAATGAAAATGCACCAGGGGAGGCAGCCATAACCTCTGCCGCACTGAAGGGGGCGCACGTGAGCCCACAGGTTCTTGTTGCTACTGTAATTCTACGCAGAGACGGTAGACGTAACAACAAACTAGACTTTTGAAACTACAGGAAGATAAGGAGGACTTTTACAAAAAAGTAATAGAGATTGTTGTCCAGAAGGATAGCATGGACTTCATCTTCAAGTCAAGGTAAGACCACATTTGTAATGAAAATGGGATCTTACTAAGAAAGAACAATCCAATATTTAGATTTTGTGTATCCTTTTGTTGTACGGTCTGTTTAAAATGAATCGAAGCATCAGACTAAAAAAGCTTTTGAAAATAACCGAATATTTCGATTAAGGTCAAAATATAATATTTGTAAATCTGACTCAGTGAGTCAGTGCCTCACCAGCCATGAACCTCACCGCACGTCACTGATATATACAGTATACTCCTGCCAATAGGTGGCGCAGCGTACTGTAACCATACTTACATACTTATGAAGAGAATAAGTGTATGCCCGGGAGTTGTAGCTGTTTTGCCAAATTATGAGTTTCAGTGGCATTATAAAGCTTGTAAAGATATGAGTGTCGAAAACAACAGGCAAAATACGCACACAAACGCACTCACACATACTCATCAGCTTTCTTACACCCTACTTTTCATCATCCAAGTAAATAAAACATCTTTGTCCTCAATGCTACTAGCTTAAAATGAGTTAGCCTAATCAATACGCTGGATGGATCACTGTGATCCCTCTGCTGACTGTTGAACTCTATGAGAGGGACAGCCTGCTAACAAGCTTTGTTAAAGACAAACAAACATTTCAGAATCATAGCTCCAAATATTAAGTCCCTTTTAACCTGTTAAGCCCTGAGCCTGTTTTTCAGGTCTCAGGCTCGAAAATGACACTTCCAGAACTAGGGATGCTCTGATTGCCAATTTTGGGGCCGATCGCCGATCCGATCGAGTGGGCGGGGCCTATGGGGATCTTCCATTTAAAGTGATGTTTACAACTCAGTTAATGGGGCTCATTCACTGGCGCTTCCACAAACAACAACCAACATAATTATTACATTGAAATGAAGTACATTATTCAAGTTTACATTAACTTTGGATAATAACACGGGAGAAATGAGCGGAAGCGCTCTCTTTTCCTCTCTCCCCCTCTCTCTCTCTCTCCTGACAGCCCGTCAGTATCTCCTGCAGCTCACTGATCCAGTAATGAGTGACCCGACAGTGAAGAATAAATATATTTATAACTAGTTTAGCTTGTTCCAGAGGTAGATAAAATAGCTAAGTGTGTTAGGTCTAACTCTTCGTGTGTGTTGCTCCGCTCACCGGTCCGTCACAGCGGGTGGAGCTGCAGGATTTCTGCTTCACACACGTTGCACCGCTATTTTATTGTCACTTTCGGACACTTAAAATACTGCCAGACTAATGAAGCCATTTTGGCGAGCTTGTTTTGCCGCGCACAGAGAAAAGTGTCATGTATTTTACATCATAATTTTACGTCATAATTTTACGTCATGCAATCGGCTCTCGCGATCGGCATTTTTAGAGAGCACCGATCGATCGGCAGAGAGTGAGTATCGGCCGATATCGATCGGCGGCCGATCGATTGGAGCATCCCTACCCAGAACAAATGACTATAACTTCACTTCTAAAAGGGGGAAATTAATAATCGTTTTTCTCAAAGCGATGATAACCTGTGAGTTGGATGTAGAAAAGTCAGAATCAATATAGAATTTTTTTATTTTAAAGTAAATTCAGATTGAACATAGTAGCTCTCATAGCAACTATATATGAAAACGTGATCAGAATAACAGCACAGGTAAGACAATGTCCCGTTTTTGCTCCGTAAAGCTCCGTGTTGTGATGTCTGTGTTAGTTTCCTCTGTCGCAAGTTCTGATCGCTCAGTGATGATACGTATACCCCTAGAATCTGTGGAATCTCATCTTGCTAATCGATATCTTGTTTGTGCAGATCCGATATGTAATAAGGGTATTTATGCCTAGAGTTCTGTGCTAAGTGTGTTAGCATTTTTTCGCTCAGGGCTCATTTAGACGCTTCATGTGAGACTTGTGTTTTGTTTCGGTAAAAATGGTTCGTATCGTCAGTTAGCTGAGTTTCTTCCCGTTAATCGGGTATGACACATTAATAGGTTTTTAAATGTTAAGAAGCCCTGAGACACAGTTTCGTGAAAAAAAACCGGAGGGTGGGGGCCTCCGGGTTGAACAGGTTAAAATAACTTTGTAAAAAAAAATGGTTTGCTAACTTTGAGGCCTTTCTTACATAACTGTGTCTTGATAACAGTCGTTACATTATGTGAGATGTTTAGCTGAATATTTGGAGAACAAAATGTATTATAACCAAGGATATCATTGTAAAGCTAAGAATCTCCTGTTTCCAACAGTGTATCTAATTCAAAATGTGTTACGTTGTCTAGGTGACTAATTTTGATAGAACAGGTCACCTTTTTGTTAAGGTTACGGTAAGATTTGACCCTAACCCTAACCCTAGGTTTGACCTCAACCCTAACCTTGGGTTAAACAATGGCACCATCTGATTTAGCCTGTAAAAATATCAAGTAACTCATTGTGAACACAAATAAGATCAGAAGACAATGCATTTCTGTGGGGGCTAAATGACAAAATGTTTAAGTGAACTTTCAAACAAAGGGCAATTCCTACAGTTATATTTGATCTATCTCCAGTGGAAAGAGAAGTAAAAAATAAAGGTTTCCCACACTTTGACGCTCACTGTAGTTTCGGCACATACCGGGTGGGTGAGTGGGAGGGGGGGCGGGCTGTCCGTTCTGGCACTGGTCCAGGTCTCTCTTCAGACGCTGGTTGGCTTGTTGTGTCTTCATCACTTGCGAGGTGTCGTACGTCTCCAGATCCTGCATCTCTGCACTCAGGTCCTCCAGCTTAGGACACAACACACATGGCAATATTTGTTTTGACTTTATTGTATTACCAAGTTGAATGATTTACCCTCATATAAACTGGACAGGCTTATACATGGATGTACATTTTATCTATGAATTACAAACCTGAAACCCAAACTCACCACAAATTATATATTCCTTATCCTGATAGTTCAGCTACCATTTGAAGTATTTCCAGATTGAAATATATCTTGACTGCATATATACTGCTAACATTTTTTTATTTGGAAACAACCACACAAAAGTACCTTTTTAAAACCGAGCAAGGTTCCCATTCCTACATTCCTATAAGTGTTGCATTCAAAGTCAACAGGAGTCATATGTCACTGGAGCCGGTTTTGTGATTGTTAAAAATGTATTTGCTAAGGAGTGCAATGCCAGAAATAAAGTGATATAGTAAATATCAAAAGTTGTTTCTTTCATACTTTTTCACAAGTAAACAGAGATGGATAGAAAGATGGAGAGTTTTCAATAAAAATCTATATGAATTCCTTGAAAGAAATCTAGAGAAATCATGGTTATATATATATATACGCTTTTATCCAAAGCGACTTACATACTCAATACTGTGGGCAATCCCCACAGGAGCAATTTGGGGTGAAGTGTCTCAGGGACACAACGGCATGCTGACTGCAGTGGGGTTTGAACCTGTGACCCCCTGATCCCAACACCAAGTGTGTACCTGTCCCTCAGAGTGTACCTGTTCAGCAGTGTGTACCTGTCCCTCAGAGTGTACCTGTTCAGCAGTGTGTACCTGTCCCTCAGTGTGTACCTGTCCCTCAGAGTGTACCTGTCCCTCAGAGTGTACCTGTTCAGCAGTGTGTACCTGTCCCTCAGAGTGTACCTGTTCAGCAGTGTGTACCTGTCCCTCAGAGTGTACCTGTTCAGTAGAGGGTACCTGTCCCTCAGAGTGTACCTGTTCAGCAGTGTGTACCTGTCCCTCAGTGTGTACCTGTCCCTCAGAGTGTACCTGTCCCTCAGAGTGTACCTGTTCAGCAGTGTGTACCTGTCCCTCAGAGTGTACCTGTTCAGTAGAGTGTACCTGTCCCTCAGTGTGTACCTGTCCCTCAGTGTGTACCTGTCCCTCAGTGTACCTGTCCCTCAGAGTGTGCCTGTCCCTCAGTGTGTACCTGTACCTCAGAGTGTACCTGTCCCTCAGAGTGTACCTGTCCCTCAGAGTGTACCTGTTCAGCAGTGTGTACATGTCCCTCAGAGTGTACCTGTCCCTCAGAGTGTACCTGTCCCTCAGAGTGTACCTGTTCAGCAGTGTGTACATGTCCCTCAGAGTGTACCTGTCCCTCAGTGTGTACCTGTCCCTCAGTGTACCTGTCCCTCAGAGTGTGCCTGTCCCTCAGTGTGTACCTGTCCCTCAGAGTGTACCTGTTCAGCAGTGTATACCTGTCCCTCAGTGTGTACCTGTCCCTCAGAGTGTACCTGTCCCTCAGAGTGTACCTGTTCAGCAGTGTGTACCTGTCCCTCAGTGTGTACCTGTCCCTCAGAGTGTACCTGTCCCTCAGAGTGTACCTGTTCAGCAGTGTATACCTGTCCCTCAGTGTACCTGTCCCTCAGAGTGTGCCTGTCCCTCAGTGTGTACCTGTACCTCAGTGTGTACCTGTCCCTCAGAGTGTACCTGTCCCTCAGTGTATACCTGTCCCTCAGTGTACCTGTCCCTCAGAGTGTGCCTGTCCCTCAGTGTGTACCTGTCCCTCAGTGTACCTGTCCCTCAGTGTACCTGTCCCTCAGAGTGTGCCTGTCCCTCAGTGTGTACCTGTCCCTCAGTGTGTACCTGTACCTCAGAGTGTACCTGTCCCTCAGAGTGTACCTGTCCCTCAGAGTGTACCTGTTCAGCAGTGTGTACCTGTCCCTCAGAGTGTACCTGTCCCTCAGTGTGTACCTGTCCCTCAGTGTACCTGTCCCTCAGAGTGTGCCTGTCCCTCAGTGTGTACCTGTACCTCAGAGTGTACCTGTCCCTCAGAGTGTACCTGTCCCACAGAGTGTACCTGTTCAGCAGTGTGTACCTGTCCCTCAGAGTGTACCTGTCCCTCAGTGTGTACCTGTCCCTCAGTGTGTACCTGTCCCTCAGTGTGTACCTGTCCCTCAGAGTGTACCTGTCCCTCAGAGTGTGCCTGTCCCTCAGTGTGTACCTGTCCCTCAGAGTGTACCTGTTCAGCAGTGTGTACCTGTCCCTCAGAGTGTACCTGTTCAGTAGAGTGTACCTGTCCCTCAGAGTGTACCTGTTCAGCAGTGTGTACCTGTCCCTCAGTGTGTACCTGTCCCTCAGAGTGTACCTGTCCCTCAGAGTGTACCTGTTCAGCAGTGTGTACCTGTTCAGTAGAGTGTACCTGTCCCTCAGAGTGTACCTGTTCAGTAGAGTGTACCTGTCCCTCAGTGTGTACCTGTCCCTCAGTGTGTACCTGTCCCTCAGTGTACCTGTCCCTCAGAGTGTGCCTGTCCCTCAGTGTGTACCTGTACCTCAGAGTGTACCTGTCCCTCAGAGTGTACCTGTCCCTCAGAGTGTACCTGTTCAGCAGTGTGTACATGTCCCTCAGAGTGTACCTGTCCCTCAGAGTGTACCTGTCCCTCAGAGTGTATCTGTTCAGCAGTGTGTACATGTC
This sequence comes from Trematomus bernacchii, assembly GCF_902827165.1. Lineage (NCBI taxonomy): Eukaryota > Metazoa > Chordata > Actinopteri > Perciformes > Nototheniidae > Trematomus > Trematomus bernacchii. Next base: position 154,304 of record NW_022988146.1, read on the forward strand.
CCTCAGAGTGTACCTGTCCCTCAGTGTGTACCTGTCCCTCAGTGTACCTGTCCCTCAGAGTGTGCCTGTCCCTCAGTGTGTACCTGTCCCTCAGAGTGTACCTGTCCCTCAGAGTGTACCTGTCCCTCAGAGTGTGCCTGTCCCTCAGTGTGTACCTGTCCCTCAGAGTGTACCTGTTCAGCAGTGTGTACCTGTCCCTCAGTGTGTACCTGTCCCTCAGAGTGTACCTGTCCCTCAGAGTGTACCTGTTCAGCAGTGTATACCTGTCCCTCAGTGTACCTGTCCCTCAGAGTGTGCCTGTCCCTCAGTGTGTACCTGTACCTCAGTGTGTACCTGTCCCTCAGAGTGTACCTGTCCCTCAGTGTATACCTGTCCCTCAGAGTGTACCTGTTCAGCAGTGTGTACCTGTCCCTCAGAGTGTACCTGTCCCTCAGTGTGTACCTGTCCCTCAGTGTACCTGTCCCTCAGAGTGTGCCTGTCCCTCAGTGTGTACCTGTCCCTCAGTGTACCTGTCCCTCAGAGTGTGCCTGTCCCTCAGTGTGTACCTGTCCCTCAGTGTGTACCTGTCCCTCAGTGTACCTGTCCCTCAGAGTGTACCTGTCCCTCAGTGTGTACCTGTACCTCAGAGTGTACCTGTCCCTCAGAGTGTACCTGTCCCACAGAGTGTACCTGTTCAGCAGTGTGTACCTGTCCCTCAGAGTGTACCTGTCCCTCAGTGTGTACCTGTCCCTCAGTGTGTACCTGTCCCTCAGAGTGTACCTGTCCCTCAGAGTGTGCCTGTCCCTCAGTGTGTACCTGTCCCTCAGAGTGTACCTGTTCAGCAGTGTGTACCTGTCCCTCAGAGTGTACCTGTTCAGTAGTGTGTACCTGTCCCTCAGAGTGTACCTGTCCCTCAGAGTGTGCCTGTCCCTCAGAGTGTGCCTGTCCCTCAGTGTGTACCTGTCCCTCAGAGTGTACCTGTTCAGCAGTGTGTACCTGTCCCTCAGAGTGTACCTGTTCAGCAGTGTGTACCTGTCCCTCAGAGTGTACCTGTCCCTCACCCCTAATTTCCATTAGGGTCCGTCTGCGTCGCGTTACGGCCGCGTTACGGCCGCGTTACGGCTACGCCGCTGCGTTCGCAAAGATCGCGGCCACTCTAGTCAATGGGTGCTATTCCACCACACGCGGCGCGTTACGGCTCAGAAGCGGCTCAGAAGCGGCTCAGAAGCGGCTCAGAAGCGTCTCGGCGCAGGACTCCTCTCAAATTAGAATGAATCCTATTTTTGACGCGACGCAGCCGTAAGGTAATGTCGGGCAGGCAGGAAGTGGAACGTTCAGAGCATATATAGCATATATATATATATATACACACACAAACTAATTTTGCAGACCCTATCCCTCCGTAGTCTTTCAAGTAGGAGGAGAAATGCCAGCGTTCTCCTCCGGTTTACAGGCACTGTGTAAATTATATATATAGAATAATTATGATGATGAATGCATTTTTACCACTAAAATACAGCAACACATCTTTGATTGATGTCGTTTATAACTGGAATATTACAGTTATTATTAACTTTGTCTGTACAAAGTAGCCTGTCCAGGAAATATGCCCAAATCAACAAAAACTGCGAGCCTGCATGCACGACGCTCCGCTTCTGAAACGCTTCTGGAACGCGCCCGGTGGGTTATGAGGCTAGAGGAGGTCGGACCAAAACCGCGGCGCAGCCGTAAAGCGACGCAGACGGACCCGGTGGAATCTAGGGGTCAGAGTGTACCTGTTCAGCAGTAGCAGCAGTGAGGCGCTGGTGTTGCAGGGTGGTGCTGTTGAGCCGCTCCATCATCTGTTGGATCTCCCTCATCTCGTTCTCTATCACCTGCAGGCTGATCACTCCGTACAGCTCTCCATCATCCTCGCTCTCCAGCAGGGACACATCCTCCAGCAGCTGGGGCAGACGGCGATCCAGACCCAGCAGCAGACTCTCCAGCTCCATGGTCTGAACAGAACAGGTGGTGTTGGTACGGAGCCGGGCTGAACCAGCTCTGTCCCTTCCCCTCAATCAGCCATTCCCCTTACTAACTAATCTTTACCAGCATCCCTTCAACCAGTCATCCCTCCCTTCCTACATCCCCTTTATCCTTCATTCCTCCCTTCCTTCATCTCTACATCCCTTCATCCCTTCCTCCCTACATCCTTTCTTCTATTCGTCCCTTCTTCCCCACATCCTTAGTCAGTTCATCCCTTCGCCCCTACATCCCTATCTCCCTCTACTGTATATCTTCCACCCCTAATCCCTTCCTCGCTACATTCATTTGTCCCATCTTCCCTTCCTAACTACATCCCTTTGTCCATTCATCCTTCCCTCCCTGCATTTCTTAATCTATCCCTCATGAAGCCCTTCACAAGTTAAATCAAAGAGTGTATCGTGTACAGCGGAGATGAAAAAAGTAGATCTACTAGAGTATCGTACTCAAGTACAAGTTAGCATACTTAAAATACATTTTCAAGCAAAATAAAAATTACTTGTTACATAAATGTAGATAGAGAAAAGTAAACAAATATATAAAATACTTCAATTTAAATGCACATCACGGGCTGTGATGAGGTTCTGATCTGAGACAGAACCCCCAAAGAAAACCCCCCTTTCTTTGGCATGCAATATCTCCTGTTATTACATCTTTAATCTACATATTGTTTTGGTGCGGTCCTTGCTAGTAAACAGGAGTTTATAAAAAATCTAGTATTATTCATATATTCTATTAACTAGAAGTAGAGAGTATCACAACTACTCACTGTACCTTCTGGGGGGTGACGTTGCTGTTGCATTTTGATACATTTTCCTTCACTCCACTGAGTTTGTCATGGGGAAAGGCCTTCTCTGAGTTTTTCAACTCACACGCACACTTATCATCTGAAGGTGCCTGCAATGAAGAATATTAAACGTGGCATGTTCAAATAAATCCCAAATGAAGTAATCAATATATTCCAAGTGTTTCCTACCTGTTGGGTGAGGGCGAGCAGGGCCCACAGGGGGACGATCACATAGAGCTTCATAGCGGATCAGAGAGCAAAGCTAAATGAAACAGCTCTTTGAAACAGTTTGATTATGACGGTGTGTCCGCCTGTAGCTGCACATCTAACTGAACACTCCCACTAACCTCTGTGTGTGTTCAGTGTGTGTGCCATGTGTCATGTTCCTTCCTGAATGTGATCACTTCCTCCTTGTGGTTGGGATTGCAGCAAGACAAAAATGTGTATATGGTGAAGTGAAAACTCCATATGTTACTGTGTTTACCTGCGAATGTCTCTTTTGCGAGTACCGTGTCCACCATATTCAATTATGAAAGAAGAGCAAAGAAAAAGCTGAAATAAAGTGGAGTTGAAAAATGATATGAATATCAGGAAATGTTTGATCCCCTGCACATGTGATCAACATGTTATAGTGTATTTTGCGAAGATAATTAATCAATAAATGAATAATCCCAGGGTAAATAATGTTTGTGACAGTTGCACCATATTAGAAAGAACAAAATAGGAAATGTATATAAAAAGTTTAAGTAGCCACATGGAGACAGCATCTGAGGCTCAGGAATGAGGCAGGACGTCCTCCACAGCACAGAGACATGATGAAGACTCAGGCTCATGGTGAAGACTCAGGCTCATGATGAAGACATGATGAAGACTCATGCTCATGGTGAAGACATGATGAAGACTCAGGCTCATGGTGAAGACATGATGAAGACTCAGGCTCATGATGAAGACATGATGAAGACTCAGGCTCATGGTGAAGACATGATGAAGCTCTTAGTGCCATCCTTGTCAGCCCGAACAGTCTAGAATCCATCAAATTAAGCGTTGGAAACATAGGATCTTTGTTGAGGGAAACATTGCCCAATCAGTCCGGAATTGTTCGATTGAAACTTTGTCGTCAGATATGTGCTGGTGCAGCCATGTTTTTGTAAAGCACATTAACCCTTTATCGGGCGAGGAACCATATTTGGGTTAAGGTTAGGGTTACCCAAACATGGCGTCCCCCCGCGACTCAGTTGCCCCTTTCACACCAACGCGGTTCCCATTCTAGCTCCGTGCTTGCGCTCTTCTGGTTCGGAACCGGTTTTTCTTTTCAGCCCCCGTTTTGTTCACACCGCCCAGAGCCCGACTGGTGCTGCCACGGCTGCGTCATGACGTCACCGTTTATGTCGCTGATTTTCTCCCCAACGGCACTCACAACAACAACAATGGGGGACTGCGTCGGGTCGATGATCGTGTTGCTTTTAATCAACTACTTCACTTTGCTCAGCGCTACTGCTTGTTACAACTTTTATTTGCCGTACTCGCCATAAACTGTTGCTCAGGTTGATCCCGCCCCTGCCCCCGTCTCCGACGTAAGCGTGACGTATGCGGTTCTTGCTTCTAGACCGACTATTTTTTGGAGCTTGGTAAGAACCGGTTTTCGGGGAAAAGAGCCGGCTCCTCTGCGGTGTGAACAGGAAACACCGGTGCTTATCAGGCTCTAGCTCCGAACCGGCCCTGGAACCGCGTTGGTGTGAAAGGGGCAAGTGAGGTCGAGAACAGGGGCGGACTGGGACAACAATTCAGCCCTGGAAACTGACCCAGTCCGGGGGGGGGGGGGGGGGGGGGGGGGCATCAGAAAAAAAAATACAGTACTATTAGTTATTAGAAATCAGCTGTTTATTAGGCTGCAGTCTATGCAGTTCAAGGAATAATTTTCACCTAAAGAGGGGGGACACTCCTCAGATGTCTTAGGCCCAGGCCCCACGGGAAGGAAAACGGGTTGTGTCCGCATATTTCTCTTGCGTATAGCCCTTTTTGCCACACGACGCCGTAACGAAACGATAGAAACGGACCCTGCAAACGACAACGGGTCCAAAGGTGGATAGATCTGGGAACGGAGCGCTCTGGGGGGTCCAACGGCTCCGTGTGGTAGCCTCTATACGGTCATTTCTGATAATGACGACGCAATAGCCCCGCCTCTCCCCACCTCTGCTGCTCACCCCCGCAAAAGTACACTGCACACTGAATTCAGATTATTTATATTTCTCTCGATATGGACATAAACGCGAGTGAAGTCTAATCTGACAGGACGGAGACACGCAGCTCCTCCCGCTGTGATGCAGCGGGAGCAAAACACACACTTCCAGTCAGATCATCACCCTTAGCTATTTTAATTAGCCTATCTCTCAAACTACCTAAACTAGTTATAAATATGTTTATTTTTACTGTCGGGTCACTCATTACTGGATCAGCTGCTGCATGAGGCAGACACTGACGCCAGAAGAGAGGAAAAAGAGAGGCTCCGTGTATTTTATTATTATATATCATTATATAGAGTCGTTATTCATTTGTTTTAAAGCTCAATAAATAACAAAGAAGACCTTTGACCGGCACTTTTCTAATTTTGTCCGGAAGATTTCAACTTTAACACACGTTGACTGGCGAAAAACTCTGCCCGGTTCCCTCTGCCCGGTTCCCTCGGCCCCCACGCGGAGAATAAACAGAAGTGCAGCCATGACAACCCAGCTTCTTCGCTGCTTTTGTGGAGGAAGTTACAGCGCCACGTACAGGCTCGGCATATGTACTGCAGCTTTTCCAGCGGTTGGATCTAAACGGAGCTGTCTCGTGTGGGCAGACACTATCCGGTGTATATTGCGTGTGGACGGAAGCTTTTTGGCGATTGCGTTTGCGTTAATCCTATGCGTTTTGCCGTATGCGTTCCCGTGGGGCCGGGGCCTCAGACTGTTTAAAAAAAAATACGGTCTGATTTTAACAACTCAATGTGTGATTGTAATAGCAGTAATATTAGACACTAATAATACAGTAAACCACTGTACATATTATTGTTTGCCCGTGGGATTAGGATTATCGGTAGTGAGAGCCGTGAGCACTGCATTTTCCTCCGGTCAGATGTGATATAAAAACAAACCGATTATTTTTGTAGTTGTAAACTCACGTGGATTAAACCACATTTATTAGTGCTTTCATGTCAATTCGGCGAACATTATGATACATTAAATGATCGTGAGGATGATGATTAAAAATCGTTTGTATGAGCCGGTCTGCATTTCCTGATGAAAAAACATAGCGATGGTTTTGTACTTACACCAACGTGGATTAAACAACATTATTTTGTTAAATAAAAACATGGTGATGTTTTGTAAATGATTACATGTCTCTTATTTAGCACAGAATATGATCCTATCCGTGACATATGGATCTTAACAAAGATCGGCTATATCAGATACCTCTACTGTAGATCTATCAGCTGTTTCTTTTTTATTTCACATGAGTTCCACTGTGGCAGCTTTTTAATCACTGCTCCCCCTGGTGGATCCATGATCCATTGCAGCTGGTTTCATTATAATTCAATTTATTTATCAAGGGGGCGTATCAAGTCCTGCGGGGGGTTTACCTTTTCAGCAGGGGCCCACCCCGTGCAGATCACGGACCCGCACGGGTAGGCGTCTGAAATGAAGTGCTACATCTGTACATCTCAGCAACAGTGTGGTTCTTGCCTTGCAGCTACAGGTTAAGGTGATTTAGATGAGACATGATGTCACACAAAAAATTAACATCTGCTATCACCTTGGTGCAGTTAAAAAGCTCAAAAACTCATGGGCTTTTTGGCTCTGCCGCCTTGATAAGAACGACACCAGTTTGTCACGCAGGTCGTACACACCCTCTCCAACACACGGCCCTTGCTCAGCCAGCGAACATCGTTGTGTAGTAAGAGATCCTTGTGTTCAGATGACATTTCCTAGCAACGATCTAAAAAGGCAATGCTGCAGACTAGAGCTCTCACGCACAAAGTTAACCAGTCTCGTCACAGTATCCATCGTTTCTTTCATTTTTCCACACAGTTTTGCGCACAACACTGATTTGTGAATGATGCAGTGAAATGTCAGGAGCGCCGGGTTAACGGCGGAAAGCCTGCTTACCAAGCCTTTGTGCTTTCCAACCATCGACGGAGCCCCGTCGTTTACAACAGAGACGATTTGACTCACATTCAAACCATTCTTTTCGAAGAACTCTGTCAGCTCGTGGAAGATTATTTTCCCGGTCGTACGCCCGGGCAGAGTAAGCAAACACAGCAGCTCTTCCCGGAATATCTTCCCATCAAAAAATCGTACGAACACAGACAGCTGTTCCATGTCGGTTCGGTCACAGGACGAGTCTATGGCTAGGGATATAGCCTCTGTTTTCTTCAAATCCGTGAGTAGACTGGAAAAACACTCCTCCGCTAAAACCTTTACTCTTCTGGTTGCCGTGTTAGCCGACAGCGGCACCTGCTTTAATAGCTCTACAACCTTTTTTTGTTGTTTTTCATCAGGATTTAAAGCTTCACGAGCCATGTCTATCGCACACCGTTTAATTAACTCGGCATCAGCAAACGGCTTCTTGGCTCTAGCGAGCGTCCAAGAGACGTGCAATGAGGCAGCTGTTGCGCTCTCTTGTGCCGATGTTGTTTTCGACATTGTGGAAACAGAGTGCTTGTATGATGCAAGCAAACCTGCTATCTTTTGTGTGCGCTGGTCGGGTTTCTCTGGATAGTTAGCATTAAAACTGGCAGCATGAATAGAGGTGAAGTGCCGCTTCAGGTTGTCTGATTTGATTACAGCTACATTCTGCATGCAAATCAAACAAGTCGGTTTAGCATTGGCGTGGTCCGGTAAAAAAAAAAAATACTTCTCAGTCCAGTCAGTTTTGAACTGACAGTTCTCCTGGTCTACCTTCCTCTTCTCAGCGAATTCCATCCTGGGTTTGAGTTATCCACGGTCCGTTAGTGTCATGTTGGTCAATCGCTGGGCTGGGATGACAGGCGGCTAGCTGGCGAGATATTGTTTATATGTGTTTGCCGCTATTCCAGGTGGTGACGAGTAAGACAAGCGCGCGAAGCACGTCTTGCATATGCACGCGATAAGGTCAAGGGTCAGGTTTACGAGTGTCGACGGAGGTCAAAATACAAGACATTTCATTAATATGTTATAACAAGTGAATGCCAGTAGATCAGCGCGGGCCATGCATTTGCCTCTCGCGGGCCGCTAATTGGGGTTGGCTGGTATAAAGAGTAAAACACAATAAGTAGTGAACTGTATGGTACATGATGAAAGAGTAATATAAGCGTGTCATCAGAAACAAATTGGATTTGGGAACAGAATTAAGGAACAGAAAGTGACCACTTGGTCAAGTGAAGACACCGCACACACGAAACAACACGCAGGAGGATTTTGCAAGAGGGAGAAATGACACTGAGTGGAAATATGGGAAACTTTGTTCGCTGTGAAACTCACGTTTTGGAGTTTCACATCCATGACTCATCAGTGACATGAAGCAAGTCAGTAAAACGTGTGAGTTTGTGTGAGAAAAGGGAGGAGGGGGGGGGAGCTTATTTCCAATACTAACAGCTTCTGTCCTTGTTAGTCCACTATTCATCTCTCCGTCTGTAAACATGCTGATGCTGCTCCTTCTGCTGCTGTCATCAGTGAGTATACTTCCAATTAAAACATATAGCACTTTATTATGACTTTATGTCATTGCAGTCTCTTTTCTTGTAAACCTCCTGTGTATAACATCAGTGTTTGTTGTGTGACAGCCGGGTGAGTCCCAGGCTCAGCATGTGTCTGGCCAGAAGAAAGACGGCGCGTGTGTTTGCGAGGTGAACTCCAACATGTGGTCATTCCCTGCTGAGGAATACAAAGCCGCGCTGCAGCAGGTTACATCCTGTGAAGAGTCTCTGAACAGCCTGCAGGATCAGGTGAGAAACAGCATCTTTTCACAGTACTCAAGAATAATGAAGGGGGGTAACTTGGATAGTTGGGTTCCAAGATCAAAGTCAATGCAATCAATCAATCAATGTTTATTTATATAGCCCAATATCACAAATGTTACATTTGTCTCAGTGGACAGTGCACTATTCACAGTTTGTACAGAATATCAGTATGACAATACTGATATTCTGTACAAACTGTGAATAATGCAATGGGTTTACAGATGAGAACAGGCAGTTCAAGATTAATTGTATTTATTTAAATAGCAATTTCTTAATTAAGACACTTTATACAAGGATACAACAAACACGGATAAATGATAAAAAGCAACAATATGTTATGTAATCAATTCAGTAAAATGCAAAGAAACTTTAGAACAGAAAGCAGTTATCTGTACAGTAGGAGTACCCAAATGGTGATAAAGAACACTTCAGAATAAACCTTTAACCTGAAGAGTCTCTGCCTGTGTCTCTCCTTCAGGTGGAGCTGTCCAACGAGCGCCTCCCTCAGATCGTGGCTGTGATACAGAACGTGACAGAGCGCCTGGAGCCCCACCGGTACCTGCAGGACCAGGGCCTGTACACAGACCTGGCTGTGCACCAGCTGGGCCAGGAGCTCAGCCGGCTGGAGGGGGACATCGGGGACATCCACAGCCAGCTGAACAACGCCCAGACACAGAAACTCTCCAAAGAGGTACAGCATGGAGGGACACGGAAAATACTGCTGAAGTTACAGTGCAACAATGACCTAAATGACTAACATACTATATTGCATCACCATATTACAATACAATGCAGCAGAGACAAATATCAAATAATATGAATGCTGTAGTATGTTAGCTCTATTTGTCATTTCATGGCATAAAGAAACCTCATCCAGTTTTTTTTAAATTGTATAAATATTAAATATATGTGTGTGTGTGTGTGTGTGTGTGTGTGTGTGTGTGTGTGTGTGTATGTGTATGTGTGTGTGTGTGTGTGTGTGTGTGTGTGTGTGTGTGTGTGTGTGTGTGTGTGTGTGTTAGGTGGGTAAACTGCTTAAAGATGTTGGCAGGATGCAGATTTCGAAAACAGTAAACATGAAGACAGTGAAAGAGAAGCTGCGCTACCTGAAGAACAGTGCTCAGTCCTGCAGGACCATCCCCAAAGACTTCAGAGGTATGTGTGTGTGTGTGTGTGTGTGTGTGTGTGTGTGTGTGTGTGTGTGTGTGTGTGTGTGTGTGTGTGTGTGTGTGTGTGTGTGTGAGTGTGTGTCTGTGTGTAGGTGTGTGTCAAGTCTCTGTGGGGACTTGCTTTCCTTTTGGGAGGTCCCAATCTAGGACTCCTTTGATGTGAAGACTTGGTGCAGTGTAAAGTTAGCGCAGGGTAGAGTGGCTAAACGGCGGTACTACAACTTCTTTGTCGTCATTGGGCCCAAAAATACCTTTTTCCATTGACTTCCTTTAGGAAAGAAACATTTTAAAATAAAAAATAAATGTTAAGTGAGTCAACTGTACAGTACAAACACTTGTATAGCCCTTATTTACATCTTTAGGGTGTAAAAGTTGTCAAATGCGCAAAAAGTCGAATCTAGAGTTATTTTCCCTCTGCAATCGTTTGACTTAGCTGAGACTGGTTAATAAGGGGCTTAAGGAATATGCAAGTGCTAATGTTCTATGGGTCCAAGACCCCCGATGATCAGGGTACTTGATGTACCTCCAGTCAGTCCATATTTGGCCTCATGCACCACTGACTCATATGGAAATTAACTGGGCCCCACCTCCAAAACTGTATCCACTTCTCTTTATATATCCATTGGCACCACTCTCTTCATAAAAACACAACGGCAACCTCAGCCCAGGACTTTTTAAGAATTAAAAGTGATAGGCTGCATGTTGTGTACATTCACCTTCTCATCTCTTTCTGTTTACAGGCCAGGACAGGTACTGCCTGAAGGGCATGATGTCCAACATCAGTGATCCTGTCACGACTAAGATCAGTCCCTATGGTAAGACCATTATCTCCGGCTCGTGGGGCAAACAGGCCCAGAGGGACAGCGAGGGCCAGAAGAACAGCTTCTGGGTTCAGCCTCTGCTCAACAGCCACATCTGGGGCAACACTGTGCGCGTATACCAAACCTACGAAGACTTCATGGCCTCAACCGAGCACAAGGACTTTACCGTCGCTCCGTCTTTCACTCACGCCAACACCATTGACGGTCCCAGTGCGATTCTATACGGCGAGGCGCTGTACTATCACTGCTACCGCTCTGCAGACGTCTGCCGCTACGACCTGAACAGCAACTCCGTCAAGAGGGTGACACTTCCTGGAACAGGCGTGGGTTTCAACAACAAGTTCCCGTACTGTTACTACGACTGCCGTGCCAATAGTGATATTGAGGTGGAGGCAGATGAGACGGGACTCTGGGCTCTGTATGCCACTGTTGGTAACCACGGTAATCTGGTCGTGAGCCGGCTGCTCTGGGACAGCGAGGCTGAGACCCTGAATGTCTCGCAGACGTGGGAGACGAGGATTTTCAAGAAGGCGGTGAGCAACGCCTTCATGGTGTGCGGTGTTCTGTATGCCACTCGCTATGTGGACGATTACCGCGAGGAGGTGTTCTACGCCTTCGACACGGCCACAGGCAGAGAAGACAACTCCCTCTCTCTGCCGCTGGAGAAGGTAGTCAAGGGAGTGGCCAGCCTGAGCTACAACCCCACCAACAAGCAGATCTACATGTACAACGATGGATATCTGCTCGCCTACCAGGCCAGCTTCTCCACTCCATTTGACACGTATAACAGGAAGTAACAGAGCCAGATATTGTCCAAAAATATATATTATATAGGGTTTCTGGTACTCCTTATTGTTGTGATTTGTAGGGCATACAACTTACTTTTTCACTAAATGTTTGTATTATAAAACAGATTGTTGTCGAGCTGTAAAATAAAAAAAACATACAATAATAAAAAATTCTTTCTGTGCGTTGTTTTTAGCAACATTTTGAGTGTGTTCACTCTCAGTTTTACCTGTGGTGAAAATGTTATCTTCTTTAAAACGTTTCCTATTGTCTGAACACTTCTGTTTCTTGCCCTGTTGGAACTAATTTGACTAATGCATCTACATTGTAGGAGTCGGCAGGCCTGTATTAATTATTCGGGCAATTCATCAGACCTACAAATTGACCTAACAGAAGCTATTGAGTCTATGTAAGTGTACTGCCGGGCTCCGATCCATCTGGGTCAGCAAGATCTCACCTCTACTAACTCCTGAAGAACCAGGTTCAATTAACTGCGGTTTCAATTCAGACGACGCACTAAATCCGTTTAAGCGATCCCGTAGGATTCTGGTATCAGTAATGAGGTGTGGCCCTACCTAAGGGTGAGTGTGGCAGTTGTGCAATCTTACCGTGACCTGCTCCATCGAAATCAGTCGCATTGACCCGAAGACACATTTTGAGTTGTATACACTGTTGGAAAGAGGGGATTCCTAGCTTTCTAATGGTATCAGGATTGTTTTTGTTGTACTCCAAATATTAAGCAAAATATGTCACATTATATAATGACTGTCACCGAGTCATCATTTTGAGAAAAAGGCCTTCAAAGTTTCCTCTTCTCTGGAATCCATCGATCTGATTGATTATTAGCGGAGCAAATTATCAAAGTAGTACGGAGGGAAAATATTTTCGTTTGGATTACTGAGGCCTGTACTACGAAGCTTAGCGAGCTAACTTCAGGGAAAACTTTGGGTTTCCGGTCCTACAGTACGACGCTGGTTCTCTTCTTAGCGGGCTAGATCTCCATGCTAACTTATGCTGAACGGCAAACCTGCTCCGGAGCAGGTTAGGTTCCAGGATAAGAGATCAACTCAGTGAAAGCACCGCCTGCTGACCAATCAGAGCTCAGTGTGCGGAGTTTAAAGCTATCAAGTCATATTACAGGATAGAGGAAATACAGAAAAACTGCCATTGCAGGAAAGACGGCCGGCAAAAATCACCGACTGTGTGAACGTGAAAATGAATAGAATATCCCCTCCCATCTTCAGAGCAATCTGACTATTATAACATTAGCGTTAAGAAAGCTTACTTAAATATCTGCCACAACATAAGTAACCGGATCAGAGTAACATTACGTACAGTCCACGGCACTGTGAGTGCAGACGTCGATGTGTCCCATTATCATTCATATCATATCACATCATAATGTATCATATATTTCCTTATCTGAGTCAGCTTCTTGAGCCGTATCTGGCCGTGCAACACTCAGTGTCACATACTGTATGCAGAAGTATTATTTTAAGCAACACATTAAGTTGACGAAACACTCGAGTCAAATGTAATTAAAGTCAGACTTTAGCGCCACCTAACCATTCGCCAAAATGTTTTTAATACCACGGTAACCGGCCAAGCGCAGGGCAAAAAACAATCTTCAAATAAAAGAATGTCACCGGAGGAGTTAAAGGAGAGTGACAGGGAGTATGTATGAGAAGAAGAGGGAGAGAAAGTTTCAGCCACACTGGCTTGATCGATGGAGTTGGCTTCAATATGATGCCAATATAAACAAGGTCTTTTGTCGGCTCTGTACATCAATGCCGACCTATGCTGACAAGTAAGTGAAGAGTAGAACACATATAAAGGTATATTCGCTGTAGGGAAATGTCCCAGCAGTTTAGGATAATGAAGGTTCTAATCTAGGCTATTACATAGCCATTACATGTCTAACTCCTAATGACAGGAAGGCAGAAAGCGCATTATACAAATAATAATACTCATAATAATGATAATAGCAGACATTTTTTAACAATGACCACAATATAATTATTTTAATAAACCAAATATGAACAATTGAGGAAAATGAGGAAGAACTGATGATTAAAATGTTGTAGTACAAGTAGTAATGTAGTTTGTGCATAAATTACTATTGCAACAAATGTGTTCATTTTCTTCATTATTAGTCGATTTTTTGGACGAATGCTCTTGGGCCAGTGGAATTTTACCCTTAATGTCTACCCCTGCAATGACAAAAACAAATAGAGCTAGTGTACACGGTGCAGCTGTATTATCTGGGAAATAGAAGATCAGGATTCGGCAGACAATCAATATCAAATGAATCGGATCATTATTAGCATCAGCACTTGATCACCTTTGTCGACTTGCAGCCTAAATACAAAGATAACTCCACTCCTCTCCTACCACTCTTACCTCAAAGTCAAAGTCAGCTTTATTGTCAATAATTCTACATGTTGTACATCCAGAAATATCGAAATATCGTTTCCCGCAGTCCTACAGTGTGACATATATACATCAAACAAAAAACAAAAAGGGCCTAGATAAACATGGTATACATTAAACAAAACAAAGGGCCTAGATAACCGGGGTATACAGTTTAAAATGTTAATAATATAATTTAAGTGTTCAAAGTACAGTTTCAGTGCAGTAGCAGCGGAGATGGGCAGAAAAGTGAGTTAGGGGGTTTGAGTCCAGGACCATTTGGGGCAGGGGAGAAAGGTCGGAGGCAGGGTGGAGAGTTCAGGGGAGAGATGTCAGAGGGCGGAAGAAATGGAGGGAGGGGAGAGAGTTCAGCATCCTGACCGCCTGGTGGAGGAAACTGTTGCCCAGCCTGGAGGTGCGCGAGCTGAGGCTGAGGAACCTTCTTCCTGAAGGCAGGAGGCTGAAGAGGCTGTTGGAGAGGTGGGTGGAGTCACCCGCAATGCTGAGTGCTTTGCGGGTGAGGCGGGTGTTGTATAAGTCCTGTAGTGAGGGGAGTGAGGCACCGATGATCCTCTGGGCAGAGTTCACAATGCGCTGCAGGCTCTTGCGGTCGGCGGAGGTGCAGCTTCCGAACCACAGCGTGATGCAGCTGCTGAGGATGCTCTCGGTGGCGCCTCGGTAGAAGGACAGCATGATGGGGGGTGATGCTCCGGCTCGCTTGAGCTTCCGGATGAAGTACAGGCGCTGCTGGGCTTTCCTTGCTAGTGCGGTGGTGTTGTTTTTCCAGGTGAGGTCATCAGTGACGGTCACCCCAAGGAATTTGGTGCTGGTCACCTGCGTCACAGCAGCGCCGTTGATGGTCAGGGGGAGAGGGGGTCGACGGTGGGTTCTCCTGAAGTCAACAACTATCTCCTTTGTTTTCTCCAGGTTGAGGAAGAGGTTGTTGTTTTGGCACCACAGGGCCAGCTGGTTCACTTCCTTCCTGTAGTTAGTCTCATCGTTGTTGCTGATGAGACCCACCACAGTAGTGTCGTCTGCAAACTTCACGATGTGGTTGGTGCTGAAGGTGGGTTTGCAGTCGTGGGTCAGCAGAGTGAAGAGAAGGGGGCTGAGCACACATCCTTGGGGGGCCCCCGTGCTCAGTATGAGGGTGTCTGAGGTGTTATTGTTGACCTGTACAGCTTGTGGTCTCTCTGTGAGGAAGTCCAGCAACCAGTTGCAGAGAGAGGGGCTGAGGCCCAGGTCTGTAAGTTTTTGTACAAGCTGCTGGGGGATGATGGTGTTGAATGCTGAGCTGAAGTCTATGAATAGCATTCTGACATAAGGGTCCTTAGCCTTAGTGTTAGTGTCCAGGTGTGTGAGGGCTGGGTGGAGAGCAGAGGAGATTGCATCCTCTGTGGACCGTTTAGCTCGGTAGGCAAACTGAAACGGGTCCAGTGATGGGGGGAGGGTGGATTTGATGTGCTTCATGACCAGCCTTTCGAAGCACTTCATGATGGTGGAAGTTAGTGCGACGGGGCGGTAGTCGTTGAAGCCGGATGGAGATGACTTCTTTGGCACTGGAATGATGGTGGTTTCCTCTAATGAGCCTTGGTAGAACTAGTGTCCGAGTCATATGGTCCAGAACTGACTTAAGACATGGTTCCATGTACAGGAAACTGGAACTTTGAACAGGTGTTTTCATCTTTTCTGCCTGAAGATTCACAAGTTCTTGATCAGGTGTTTGATGTGGGCTGGCATGATCCTTTCTGCAGCGATGAATAAAGAAAACAAAGAAAACATTTTTAATAATAGTAATGATGGTAACAACAATAATATTAGTATAACTATTTATATAGCACTTACACAATTGCAAAGTGATTCTCACAACAAAAATAAAGAACAAAACAATACCAACAATAAAAAAACAAATGATTATAGGAATGTTAAGAGACAAAGAAATGATAAACATTCTGATAGGCCGACTACAAAAGCTAGACTCAATGGCTCTTGATGACATCAATGAGCAGTCCCAATAGATGCTGTTATATAAAAAGAAATATAATAGGTCCAGATTTCTTCTATTTTGTGTTGGATGATTTGTTTTATTGATTGCTGATGGATGTTAAGATGTGTTTTGCAATTATAACAAAAATATGATTATAATTGGAATCAAAAAGATTGCAAATCATAGTTTTAATAAAATCCCTAGCAATATAGGGTTTATTCAACAGCAGTAAAGCATTAAGTTGCTAACATACACTGAACTGTAAAACTTACCACTATTTAGGAAAGGCTCTGATCAGAAGGGTTGACTAGTAGGACAGCGAAGAGGTGGAGGTGGTCTATGTCATGTACAACCATTGGTAGATGTTACACCTGAAAGAAAGATAAGGAAATAAGACAACACAGGATGACTTAAGTAAAAGACCAAATCATGTCAAGCTTTAACCTGAGCCTGTTTTTTCAGTCTTTACAATGCACTGTTGGAAATTACATTGCAAAGGCTAAATTCAAACTCAATATCATAAATAACTGGGTACCTAAGTGCTTTACCTGATCGAACACGTTCCACACGGAGCAGCAACCATCCGGCTCGGCCTTTTGCTGCATATCATCTCCTCCCTCTCCACTGTTTCCAGTAGATTTCTACTATCCAATAAAACTGAAATTCCCCAAAAAATCATATTAAAAAAGTAACATGCAATAACATGCTTTTGGCATTGAAATGGATTAGAATCTCACCTTTTTCCTGGATGTCAGGAAGGCCAGGAAGTCGTTCCCTTCAAGTCCGCAACCAGTCATAGGAGTTCAAATGCAAAGCCTGACTGATGACAAGAGTGGGAGACTTACATTTTACAATTATATTTTGTATTAATACCAGAGCAGTGTGTACATAGGCCCTGTACGACATGCAAAGAACAGATCAAATCCCCTGACAGACTCACACACTTTGGTGTTTCATTTCTTAGCAGCAAAGTAACATTACTCAAAGTCAGTGGCGTTTTTATATGTACAAAAGTGGTGGGGCACAAAAAACTTAGATGTCTATATATAAGCTTCTGCAGTGACATGCAGTGAGGTTCATGGCTGGTGAGGCACTGGCACTGACTCTTCAGGTTTACAAATATTATATTTTGACCGAAACCAAAATATAATATTATTTTCAAAAGCTTTTTTTGTCTGATGCTTCGATTAATTTTAAACAGACAGTTCAACAAAAGGATACCCAAAAAATGTAATTTTATCATTTAAATATTGAATTGTTCTCTCTTAGTAAGATCCCATTTTCAATAAAATTGCGGTCTTACCTTGACTTGAAGATGAAGTCCATTTCTAAAATCCTATGGAGAAACCTCATTGCTTTTTTGCAGCTTACTTCCTGGTTTTAGGACGCGTCCCTGCAGCTCTCTCGTCTCCTCTTCACACAGCACACTTTTCGCGGTACACGTACTTACAGCCAATCAGCTCTGAATGATGTGAGATGACGTATGGTGGGGATGGCAGCTCTGTGCCCCTAAGGACTTCTTTTTTTTGCCACACACATTACATTGAAAAATACTCTGAGCATGCGCAGTGTAGTTTTTACAGTCACCGTTCACTTTGACAGTGACAGTTTGGGCATGGTCAGGTTTTGTCCCACATGGCTCAAAACGGCACTGTAGACACTAATTAGAAGAACACAGACTAATACAGCAATGTACAGACGAATCAGATGATTAAACATGACCTTAAAATATATTTTATATCTTTTTTTATTTCTTTTTTTGCATCTCTTTGCATTTTTTGTAATCATTATGTGTAATACTTTCTGCTGACACTAGGTGGGGCTGTGCCCCACCTGCCCCTAATGACCAGTCGCCACTGCTCAAAGTATATGTCGGACCCAACTCATTTACAGTATGTTTTGCATCTCCTCAACAATGGTCTGTATCATTGAGTAGAAAAAAACTGTCCTTACAATTTCAGGTAGATTAACACACATTTGTAAGAAAAGTTTACAATGAAGCACCCTCTTTGTATTAAGCGAGCTGCCACAGAAAGTACAGCTTAACATGCTAACCTTTGGTAGAGTGAGCTACAGTTAGCTAACTTCATGTTCAACACAAAACCTCTAATGGCATTACATTGACGATTTTAAACAAAACTTAACTCTCTCAACTTGTAAGATAACGTTAAGTTGACTTACCCTTAAATAACTACGTCACGTTTTTCAGGGGAAACACAAACTGCAAAAAACGTTAGCTGCTAACTGTTGTTAGCTAAGAAAGCTAGCTCTTGTTAAGGGAAGTAACAATAGCCTCCTAGCAAATGTAAGGTTAAGTTAACATTAACGTAACGTTGTAAGAAAGCAAAACGAACCTTCGAGAAAGCTTTTACTCTCAGACTTGGTGAAATTGTGTAGTGTTGCTTACCTCCAGAAGGACTTTTATGGCGCATTTCCACTGCAGGGCCTCGCACGGCTTAGTACGGTATAGTTAGGCCTTGGTAGGCCAGGCTCACTTTATGCTGCGTTTCCATTACAGTTTAGGAACTGGGGTAGTAACTATAGTAACGCAGTGACGTCATCTTCGATGCGAAACACAAAACCAACATCAGCCGTTAGCTGTTAGCCCTCAGAGCTCACAGCTCCTCATATCTGTTCAGAAACTAGACAAAGGTTAAACAAGTACAAACCACAGACTGTCTGTGTCATGGTGAATACAGTCGCTGGTTTATTTATGTCTGTATAGGCCGTTGTTGTGAGTGTGGACGGTCGGAGCATATACAACGTTAGCTTAGCCGATCTCCATTTAGAAAACACGCATTTTAAAAGGTTTTCCGCCTGCCGTCTGTCTGCAGACTTGTCAAAGCATTAATTCATGGTTTTTACTAACCGGTATCAGTATGTTGTTACTTCGGCATCATTTCGAAACGTGTATTACAATTAAATCACGGTCAAATATGTTCACTTTGTTGGAGTTGCCAGCGATTCTCTCACTAGTTTAGCATACTCAGCCCGGTTGTTGGCCCGGAAAGAACCTCAATTTTGGAGAGCCAGAAAACTATGAAAAAGTACCCGTCACAGAAAAGCTCAACTGATCTTCACTCCCCGACCGTTAGTGCCAGTCAAAACCATGTTTTATACCGCTTTGTTTCAACCACTGCCGTCTCGCCGTTCCCCCGTGTCCCGCCCTCTCTGTCTGTCTGTGTCTGTTTCAGTTTCGCCAGCAAGACTGCTGGTAGACCAGCATAAATACCCAACCCAGTCTCACGGCATTTCGTGTTATAGTCACGACATTTAATCTATTGATTCGTGTTCACCAACACGATTTTCCCCTTTTTTTCGTGTCACACAGAACGATTTTAAAAGCAATGTATTTCTATTGGTAGTGTGTTTCGTGCCTGCAACACCTCTTTGTGTCCGGTCGGGTCTTGGAAGACCTGCTGTGGGGTTCATAAAAACATCTTCTTACTCAATATCAAGCCACGATTATTGTTTTTATTTTAAATTGTATAATGTCTGACTTTCTTTGTCGTCTGTGAGGAAAATAAATGGGGCTCAGAGCCTCAGGATAATGAAATCTAATTACGTTTCGCTAGAAACCTATTTTCTCCCACATTACGTTTGTTTTGCATGTAACTCAAATACGTTTATGTTCTATATATTTGCCATTTCTTTTCTAGCTTATAATAATGATAATAGTAATTTATTAATATAATTTTAGAGCAAACTTATTTTCGCGCTGGCGGCTCACTGTTCAGTTGACCAAATCCGTTATTATGCTGGTTAATGGGTAAATAATCACAATATTGTTTGTAGTCGTTTCATGTGTTAACTACACACTTTTAAATTGTTATCATCCAAAAAGCCTCTTTCGCTGGTACATGAAGGCACTGTGGGTTATTCAAAACCATTCTATTTATTCTAACGTAAATTACATGCCAGTGTTTTATCTTTTTATTTAGCGATTGTTATTGCATGTTTAACTGGGAATGTTTTCATGTGGAACCGGAAGTACGTCACTTGACTTTGTCTTCTTCGTCCCTTTTACGTTCCAGACAATGCATGGCTCAGCGTAACAGACAGAACAGCGACCCCAGGTGTGTCTACATTGGAATTACATCTTCATTACTGAAGGAAAAATACTTTACCTAGTGTTTGTTAACTGGGTTTTTAATGCAGTTGGCTTTTCTTAATGGTTAAAATATTGCTATGAGTTATATCTGAAGCAAATTATGTTTCTGAAGATGTGTAGTCGATTCCACCCTTCAATGTAGCATAAATGTGAACTCTCATTACAGGAACAGCCTTCTCTTAAACAAACCTTCACCATTTTCTAGAAATAATTCTGGCTGTTAAAGGATATACTATGTAAAACAACAGCAATACTTGTTCTGACAGAAGATAAAACAAATACATAATTAAACAGTGTGCTTTTATTCAGTCATAATGTTTACATCAACAACAAACAAACCATTACACTTTACAATGCACATTTTTGCCTGGAACATCAACCTTTAACCTGTCAAGATAGGAAAAGTCGGCTGAGGATGCCGGCATCCTAGTGTAGTGGAAGAGGCTAATCTTCAATCAATCAATCAATCAATGTTTATTTATATAGCCCAATATCACAAATGTTACATTTGTCTCAGTGGACTTCACAGTTTGTACAGAATATCAGTATGACAATACGACACCCTCTGTCCTTAGACCCTCACATCGTACAAGGAAAAACTTCTAGAGAAAACCCACAGTAATCTTGCTTCTCATCATCAGAGGAGTCAGTGTCATCAAGGGTGAGACAGATCTCCCCATCCCACACTTCCTCCTCTCCTTCATTGTCTTCCTGCTGTAGGGCAGTGGGGTCCATCAAAACATTCCTGCATATAAAAGCATTATTTATTGTCATGGTTAGTATCCAGGTTCTTAGTCTTTATGTACTGACAGCATTGGAAAGTTTCACATTAGACAAATCTAAATTGTTTAAATACCTTCAAGGTAATATTAACCTCTTAAGGACGACGGTCCCCCCATTGGACCCCTCCCACCGTTTTTTTTTTCGAGACAATGTCTCGGGCTTCTTAACATTTATGAAACTATTAATGTGTAGCACCAGATTAACGGGAAGAATCTCAACTAACTGAAGATATGAACCATTTTTACCAAAAGAAAACACAAGGGTAATACCCAACCTGGTCTCACCAGAATGCGTGACTCCACCATGACTCCTTAACACCGCAGTGGTGGTGGAGTCACAAACTTTGCTACATTTACGTGTCTGCACCACGCAAACAACCCCAATGTAAAGTGAATGAGGCTCCTTTGTCGTGGTGCACACACTAGGGATGTGCATCTCCATCACTGAGGCCGATGCGATGCGCATCTCGATACGTTGCCAACGATACGATACATTAACGATACATTTGAAACACCAGGCGTTGCGATACAGTTCGATACGATTTGATTCAACATTATGCGATACGGGGCGATACGATGCGATTCAACACGATGCAAAATAATGATACTTCAATATGGTACGACAGAGGATTTAGTTTTATTCCTTATATGCAGCAAATCATACATTAACAAAAAGGTGCTTTACATATTTGGTTCTCTCTACTAGTACTGCACATCCCATTATGCTGTTTCTTTTTTACCTTTTTTACCTTAAAAAACTCTCCCGAGTACAGTACAATTGTATAACACCTCACAGTTAAACAATTTAAGGATGCATTGCCCATGATTAACAATGTGCAAATAACAACTACCATAGTGCAATGCCCATACAACTGCCAGCCTGATGTGCTTAACACTCATTCATAGGTGAGCTCACCAGTGAGCAGAAAGCAGTGGTTTCTATATGAACAATAACAAATACAAATAACCTTTCACAAACAGGTATTTCATAACTGCTTACAATTGTAAGGAAGACATTTAAACTATTATTGGCAGTCACAGGCTGCTGTAAACTAAACACCACTCTCTCTGACATTACACCTCACTGAGTGATTGAACTCATATGTCTTACTTTCAGGTTTCTCTTTTCAGCCGCAGACCCCATGTCGCCTCTTTATGTGCCTCGCTAAGTTCCTCGTACTACTTGTGTACTTTAAAGCGGCACGGCATCGTTTACAATTTGCGAGCGATTTTTCAAGTTGTCCGTCTTTCTTGAAAAATCTGAATTGTTGCCAAACGTTTGATTTGTAGGTATTTTTCGGTGCGCTGTGTATCTCTTTCTCCTCGACTTCCATGTTTGTTGTAGAGATGGGCGAGTCCTGATTCATCCGGATCATTAACCCGGATCCTAGAAATGAGCTGGTCGTGACGAGTCTCCCTTCTCCATTAACCCGAGTCCTTGAGTCCCACACTTGGTGTGACGTACAAATTAAAACTATAAATTGCGTCACTCGCTACTCTCTTTATAACATGTAAAATCACATTACAACGTACCCCAGTCCATCTGCCTACCCTTTAGCAAGTATACAGGATAGCTGCCAGAAGTTATCGTTTGGCTCAGGGGAGGGGACGCGGATCAGTGAAACTTCCTGCAGACTCGTGGGGACTCAGAGGAGCCGACGGCTCCTAACCGTAATAGCATAGCAGATCCAGATATCCATACTCGTCATGTGCACGAGCATAGCCCCTCCTCCAGCACCCGGCTCCCGCGCTATCAACAGCAGACTCGCAGACTCGCAGACTCGCAGACTCGCAGATTCGCAGATTCGCAAATCCTGACTCGCTGCAACACACAGCGGATCAGACTCGTGCGGACTCGGAGCCGTAACCATATAGCAGCAGATCCAGAGATCCAGCAGACTCGTCGTCATGCACGAGTCCACAGCAGACTCAGATTCGCCAAATCGCAAAATAACCCTTTTTTTTTGTGATCAACATTTTTTATTAAAGCAAAATACACTGTGTAGCGGAGGTTAATATAACGTCAGTTTAATAGATAGATAGATAGATAGTACTTTATTGATCCCAAATTGGGAAATTGTTGTTACAGCAGCATAAAAGGCATTTTACAATAAAACAAAACTACAAAATATACAAGAATAGAAAGGAAAAATAAAATAAAATATAAAATATAAAATATACATGTCGAAATAGAAAATATACATGCAGATATTATATATATATATATATATATATATACAAATATATATATATATATTCAAAATATATGGAATAATAATATGCTCGTGAAATGCATCAACTTTTCGGTTTCACCGATAGGATTTCTACGGTCTTGGTGATGCTGACTCATATGACTCAAATGACTCGTATGATCCGGATCTCTTCAATGACTGACTCAGAAGACCCTGAGTCCGTAAAAGGATCCGGATTTGCCATCTCTAGTTTGTTGATAACTGAGACTCTCGGCCTCCGTAGTGCGGAGCAAAGATGGTCTCTGCTGAGTGCTGACAGGATGAGAGGATATTATATTAATGAATCGTTTTTTTACCGATGCAAAGACGCTACAATCGATGCATCGCGAGTTCAACCCAAACTGTAGCCGATGTGCACTCTTTCAACCGGTGCACTCGCATCTTGAACGTTTATGCCGGTGCACCGATGCGAATCGGTGAATCTTAACATCCCTAGCACACACGCATTTCTACAATGTCCAACATTGAGCTTTTATTCTATAAAACGTTTTTAAAATCTACTTTATAGCTTGTAGTAACTCACGGGAGGCTTCTTTTATTTTATTTGTATTCATAATAATTTTTATTTTTCGTCAGAATGTATTATGGTGCATTATTCACCAATTTTTGTTCTCAAGAAACAGTGCATTGTGTGTAATACAACTGTGATTTTTATTAAATGAGTTAGTTTTTAAGGAAGGCCAGAGCTTCAGCTGTGTCAAATAGATTGTTCCCTTTAGTTAACGTTATTTAAAAGATAATTATATTCCTATTTGATCAAGTCCCCTTTATTGTATTACGGACGCAAAGAGCAATGTGAGCGTCCATTCCCATTGGATAACGGAGGATTTTACACCCGGAAGTAAGTATTCTCCTTACTGTCGATTGATTTTATTTACAGTGAT
This sequence comes from Trematomus bernacchii, assembly GCF_902827165.1. Classification (NCBI taxonomy): domain Eukaryota; kingdom Metazoa; phylum Chordata; class Actinopteri; order Perciformes; family Nototheniidae; genus Trematomus; species Trematomus bernacchii. Next base: position 178,270 of record NW_022988146.1, read on the forward strand.
ATCTGCACTACTCAACTCAAAAACACCAGATTATCCTTGTTAATTACACAACATTGATTGGTTTAAATTGTGTAGAATGCTTTTGTATTTACCCCTTTCGATTCGGAGAAACAAATATTTTTTCGTAGCGTGTGGATGGCAGAAGACACTACACTACCCAGAATCCTCAGCTATGGGACTACAACATGTGCTTAGAACGTGTCCTACCCCCCCCCCCCCCCCCCATTAGGTCACAGGCTCCTCCAACAGTGCAACACAATAAAGCAGATACACAGACAAAATAGTGCAAGTAAATACAAAAAGAAGAATAGTAAAATAGTAAAAAGTGAAATAGTGCAATAAGAGTCTATATACAAGTGATTGGAATATGATATATTAGATAAATAATTTCTAAGTAGCAGCCAGATGAATGTTATGGATGTTCTTTCAAAGTTCAGGTGTTTAATAGTCTTATGGCCTGTGGGATGAAACTGTCCCTGAGTCTGGTGGTTTTAGTCCGGATGCTGCGGTACCGCCTGCCAGACGGCAGCAGACAGAACAGTTTGTGGCTGGAGTGTGGGGGTCTTTTATAATCCTGAGGGCTTTCTTTAAGGTTAACCTGGTATTTTTACTCCACTACATTTATTTTAGTTACTTTACAGATTTGGATTAATGATGTGAAATATAAACAACCCTTAAATCAGACTTTAGTTACACCTGAGTAAAATTCAGTGAATTCAGCCAACAATCAGGCGAGATATTTGGTAGTGGGTGCTTGAGAAGACTAAATATTTATCTGCAGATCCCTATAAAGCATATTCATTACTCGTTATTCTCTACTAATAGTTAATTAAAAACTGTATATAATGGCTATTTTGCACATCCCTTTCAAGATTTCAAGATTTTCTAAGGTTTATTGACATATCATATACACAACTACGGTGTAGTTATGCAATGAATGAAACACTTGGGTCACAGGTTCCTCAACAGTGCATTACAAGACATCTATCGATATCTGTGTACCTCCACCATTAAACATATTCTGCACATTTCTTATACTATCTACATACATCTTATAAGAGTATAATTAATATGTATAATATCAGTTAAAATAAGTGCTTCAACATAGTTAACATTGCAGGAAAGTTGATTGTCAAGTTCCAAAACAAACCATGCAATATATTAGACATTAAGTACTTTGTCAGGCTTAATATCTGTAGATACCCCCAAAGCTTTTTTCTTATTTAAAAGAAGACCTTAACCTAAAGTATTCTTTAATGTTTAAATAAAGCCTTATTAGTTTGTCTGTTTTGCACATGCTCCTATCAGGCACTAAACTGTTTTATTGTAGAGATCACTTACAGTATCTTCTTGATATTTTCTATTCTATATTATTTATATCATTGACCTTCCACTTTCCCACTATATTAAGAGTATGTACTCTTAATATTTAAATGTTTTCATCAAATATAACACATTCAAAAGTGCTTTACAAAAATGAAAGACATTAAGAAAAAGGCATTTTAAAACAGTCATTAAAAAGCAACACAATCTACCTGCATTGCAATTACTCTAAACGTGTAATAACGTGCTTTAACCAGTAGGAGGTGCGGGTTAAAAAGCTGTCAAGTTTACAGTGTTAACAAAATCAAATATACTGCTGTTTCTGGTTTAGTTTACGACGGATATATTCTGTTATTGTTTTGATATTTGTAACACAAAAGCGATGTAAAAAACCCACAGCAACACAGAAAAGATGGTCTTAACATGACCCAGCGGTCTAGTAGTTAATAAAAAACAATAATATCAAAACAAATTATTACTACTAACTTTATTGTGAAATTAAAACAGAACGGTAAAAGAATAGTTTCCGGTCTATTCTGAGGCCCGATCTCTGTAGATAAATAAAGAACTACGACAGATGTGTAATGTTTAATGCAGCCAAACCATTCATTACAATGCATTCATGTGATGACTTTCAAAGAGTAAAGCAAGCACTGCTGAATAAAGTATGATTTTATCTTTTACGAAACGTTTTTTTCATATGGAATGCAGTTGAAGGTCAACCAATCACAGAGCTTGAGGCAAAGCGGAATAATAGCTGAGGATTCTGGGTAGTGTAGTGTCTTCGGCCATCCTAAACTCTGAACAAATATTTGTTTCTCCGAATAGAAGGGGAAAATTACAAAAGCATTGTACACAATTTAAACCAATCAATGTTGTGTAATTAACAAGGATAATCTGGTGTTTTTGAGTCGATGAATAGTGCAGATATCACTGTAAAATCAATCGACAGTAAGGAGAATACTTACTTCCGGGTGTAAAATCCTCCGTTATCCAATGGGAATGGACGCTCACATTGCTCTCTGCGTCCGTAATACAATAAAGGGGAAATGATCAAATAGGAATATAATTATCTTTTAAATAACGTTAACTAAAGGGAACACTCTATTTGACACAGCTGAAGCTCTGGCCTTCCTTAAAAACTAACTAATTTAATAAAAATCACAGTTGTATTACACACAATGCACTGTTTTTTGAGAACAAAAATTCGTAACTAATGCGCCATAATACATTCTGACGAAAAATAAAAATGATTATGAATACAAATAAAATAAAAGAAGCCTCCCGTGAGTTACTACAAGCTATAAAGTAGATTTTACAAACGTTTTATAGAATAAAAGCTCACTGCTGGACGTTGTAGAAATGCGTGTGTGCACCACGACAAAGGAGCCTCATTCACTTTACATTGGGGTTGTTTGCGTGGTGCAGACACATAAATGTAGCAAAGTTCGTGACTCCACCACGCACTGCGGTGTTAAGGAGTTGTAGTGGAGTCACGCATTCTGGTGAGACCAGGTTGGTAATACCAAGCCTCTGAATTAGCACTAAGCGAAAAAATGCTAACGCACCCCTAACCCTAGCACACAACTCAAGATAAAGATACCCTTATTACTTATCGTAGCTGCACATACAATATATCCGATTAAAGCTGAGACTCCACAGATTATTTAGTTATAGTATCATCACTGAGCGATCCGAACTTGCGACAGGGGAAGCAAACACAGACATCACAACACATACCTTTACGGAGCTTTTACGGGAGATCGTCTCACCGTAGCTGTCAATCTGATCAAAAGACGTGTTCAATGGTATTAAAACGGAAGAAAAAGGCTACAACTGTTGATCCATAGGTTAATAATATCTGTGCCTTTGAAACAATTATTTATAATCCATAATAACGAAAAAGTTAGCTGCTAATGGTAGCCACCAGAGTGTATGCAGCTTCCGGTTTTGGTCACGCGTCACTCTCACTCCTTATTTGTTAACGTGTTGGTGTGTATAGAACTTTCCCTCGATTCCATTGGCTCTAGCGGTTATAAAGAGATTTAATTCATCAAAATCGACCAAGGGGGGCCAGAGATAGGTCAAATCCACCCCAGAAGTGGTTTATTTTGGCTAAATCTCTCTAAAAAGGTCAAATTTAACTTGTTTTGCATCAATCTTGATAAAGGGTACTTATTATGTTGTACTTTGGATTCCTAAAGCTTCTAGTCTACTAACCCATCATCCAAGGGTAGTTTTCTCTATAAGTAAAAAAGAATTTTTGGACGGACACTATAATTTACAGTTTTTTACTATGTAAAATCTGAATTTTCTTTAAAATAAAAAACATCTACAGTATATTGATTCTGACTTTTCTACATCCAACTCACAGGTTTATCATTACTTTGAGAATAAAGATTAATTTAACCCTTTTAGAAGGGAAGATATGGTCATTTGTTCTGGGAATGTCATTTTCGAGCCTGAGACCTGAAAAACAGGCTCAGTGCTTAACAGGTTAAGGAATGTTGAAGTAAACATTACATTAACTTGCATAAATGTAAAAAACAAAAACATATCAAGAGTACTAAAATCTTCATTTAACACCATATATAATGTGTATAATAAGTGTCTGTTTTTGTTGTTCCACAGATACATCCATGATGAGCCCTTTTGAGCACCACTCCTCGTCCAAGACCTTTTAGGTTCTGCTCGGTTATTCTGTATGAATGTTTTTATATTTTCCATTTATTTGAATAAATGACTGAATAAAAGTACACTGTTTAATTATGTATTTGTTTTTATCTTGTCAGAACAAGTATTGCTGTTGTTTTACATAGTATATCCTTTTAACAGCCAGAATTATTTCTAGAAAATGGTGAAGGTTTGTTTAAGAGAAGGCTGTTCCTGTAATGAGAGTTCACATTTATGCTACATTCAACCCGGTATCACGGCAAGACATAACTTGCAAGGCATAACTAGGGCCAAAAGGGTGGGTGGAGGGTCTGGGCTGAGAGCCCGGGGGCACGGCAGAGAACCAGGAAGGGGTCTCGGGCGGACGGCCCGGGGCAAGGCAGAGTTCGAAGAAGGGGTCTCGGGCGGACGGCCCGGGGGCAAGGCAGAGTTCGAAGAAGGGGTCTAAAATTAATATATTGATTCGTGTTCACCAACACGATTTCGCCATTTTTTTCGTGTCACACAGAACGATTTTAAAAGCAATGTAAATAATAACAAATTAGAAGGAAAAAGACATTTAAAAAAAATACAGATTTAAGTATTCTGACACAGAACGATTTTAGAAGCAATGTATTTATATTGGTAGTATGTTTCGTGCCTGCACCAAATAATAACAAATTAGAAGGAAAAAAAGATGACATAAAATACAGATTTTAGTATTCTGAGGCTCTGAGCTACATTTCTTTTCCTCACTGACGGCAAAAAAACTCAGACATTATACAATTTAAAATAAAAGGGATAGGGTTAGGCTTAGGATAAGATATTGAGTAAGAACATGTTTTTATGAACCACACAGCTTCTGGTCTTCCAAGACCCGACCGGACAAAAAGACGTGTTGCAGGCACGAAACATACTACCAATCGAAATACATTGCATTTAAAATCGTTCTGTCTATTTCACAAAACTTGTAATACAAAAATCAATTGCCTTATTGTAAGTAATTAACTGGAGACATTTCTAGCTGATATCTTTAAGTTAAAAAAATGACCCTATTCACCTGGGGTGTCTCGCCTTAAAGAGTCTCGAATCAACTTTGTATACTTTATTTTTGCAAAAACAGATAATTAACATCTGGAGCTCTTTTAATGTCCTTTTTGATTATTGTTACACCAGGTCTTGTCAAAACCTTTAATATAGCAACGTCGTTAGCCCAGTAAGCACTGTGTCAATGGCTTGTTTAGTGTAAATAAAACCACTATGAACAAAAGCTAGTGATTCATATTAGGCTAGCAAGAACGTGTTTACAATTGCAATCTTATACGGGTAGTCTGCTACATTCATTGTAGCTGGCATAACAAAAATGTTTTCCCGAGCAAACCCATGTCTAGCTCCGTTGGTTAGCTCGGTAGCATACACGCTACGCCAGCTATAATGTAATTACGTTTCGCTGACCGTAAGGTAAATCACCCGGAGTATACTGTCTATGAGTATTTCGTGTGTGAATGCAGGCATTCTCCTGCTATGAGATACATGTATGTAAGGCCATCTGCTGATATTAGAGTTGATATATGGAAACGCTAGCAACTTAGTTAGCACAGTTTACACATTTAAACAGTCTTGTTTGATAAATACACAAATAACAATGCAAACTTACAGGTTGTGTACCCGAATCTTCCCCTGCTCCAAACGGTCCAAACAAACTGGGAATAGCATCGTCCTTCAGTTTCAAATGCTGTGCATATCCGGCCTCAAACTGGGCAATGTTTTGGAAGCTTTCGTCTGTGAAATGCCGCGCACACAGTAACGTTCTTCGAACCTCTGAAGGAACAGTGTTAAAAAGAAATTTCAACCACTATCGTGGTTCTTCAGTCGGTAGGACAAACAGCTCAGATTTCTCCTCACATTTCAGGAAACAGGTCCTTGGCATTGGCATGACTGGATCGATTGTGAACTGAACCAGAGCTTCCAACAGTAAATGTTAGGCTGGCAGAGGGTGCGGCCAGCGCCGCTGGGTGTGGCCATAGCTCTTCCGGATTGGCCCATTTTGTTCCGGGTACCGCATGACATCATGTGGTAACCGGAAGAATCAAATGGACAGTGACGTATCTCCAACGAGGCGTTTTGGGGAGGTATTTTCTGTGTTAGAGTTGTACTCGCTACAGGGTGTACTTTGAGGGTTTTGACTCTGCACACCGTTTACATGCATAAAAACCTTCATAATACACAAGGGGACGGGTAATAACCGGAAAAGCATGACATGGGCCCTTTAAAAATAAAATAATACTTTATTCCGAGTGTGCTTGCTTTTCTCTTTGAAAGTCATCACATAACGGCATTGTAATACACGGTTCGGCTGCATTAAATATTACATATCTGCCGTAGTTCTCTATTTATAGAGCCCTGATGAGAAGACTTCTAGACAAACAGGAAGAACTGCCGCCAAAACTGAAAACGTGACGTGGATCATAAATATATCAGCAATTAAACAACATCTTACATTTCTTTTCACACAATACGTCTCCTTGCAGTATCAACACTAATTCGGCTGACTTTTATATTTGATCCAATTGGTAGATAGACTGTATTTCCACCATAACGGTGCACAGCTGATAGAAAGGGACACCTAGTGGTTAAAGCACGTTAATGAATTTTATTATTATTATTAACTAAATAAAAAGTGGTTTTGTTTTACATATATTTTAAGGATAATAATAGCAATGTAACACTGTCTATGACACTTATAACACTGATTTGAAAAACATACAGAAAAAATGTATTCACTTCCCTTAATACATTACATTACATGTTACTTGTTAGACGCTTTTATCCAAAGCGACTTATGGCGCGTTTCCACTACAGCGCGGAGCACGGTTTAAGAGGGCTGTGACGTCAGCGGCCCGTCTTTGGTTGCGTTTCCACTTGGCCTAGTACCGGCCGGCGGGTCCTAATTCACAGTTTTTCTGGCCTCATAAAATCGTGGGTCTAGGGCCAGAGACAACGAGGCTGAGTCGGGCTGAGTATATGCTAAACTAGAGAGAGAATCGCTGGCAAGGGGGCTACAACTACAACAAGATGGACATATTTGACCGTGATTTAATTGTAATACACGTTTCAAAATGATGCCGAAGTAACAACATACTGATACTGTTGGAGTAGAATACCTCTGCTACGCGCCGTTCGTTGGATGAGGCTGGATCTCTATTAAATTAAGAAAGGAATTGAAAACACCGGAATCAAAGTTATAACAAATTATCTGAGTTTACTTCTAGTAGGAAACCAAACACATATACAAGTTATACAGAGTACTCGAGTACCCCGGACTTTTAGATTTGTGATGCGATGCGGATAAATGCATCGGGACCAGACAAACTCATCAAACGAGAAGAAATTGGACTTCAAGTTTGTGATTCGATGCGGACACAGATATCAGGACCAACAAACTCACCAAACCCAAAAGCAATTTTACACACACAAACGTCAGTATTTCTATCTGTCTTTGGGGCGGAGATTTGTCGATTCTTCCTTCCCACTTTTCTCCCAAGCGAATCAGAGAAGCCCTGGGGAGGAGCTGTTTAAACTGACCACCTCCTCCAAGTGTCCTGATTGGCTGGATTCGCTTCTGGCCGGGTTCAATAGTTCTCTCCAGGACTTGAAATTCCAAAGTCCCCTAAGGTCAAAAGTCAATTCTTATCTCCGTCCCGATCTCCCCTCCCTACCTTTTCCAGGGGATCTTTTCCTATTTTACGATGTCTTTAACGACTTAGAAACAGCATCTGGCTCTTAGTGGTGATAAGGATCAATGTTGGTGTGTGAAACACAGAATCTCTGAGTCAGTGAGTTTGAAAGTGAGAATAACATTCCTATTCTATATATAATTACCCAAACCGTTGTGATTACATAAAACAGTTCAAACAATACATGTTTACTTCAATACAGTGTAGAATCATATCTTCTTACTTCAATACCGGTTAGTAAAAACCATAAATTAATGCTTTGACAAGTCTGCAGACAGACGGCAGGCGAAAAACCTTTTAAAATGCGTGTTTTCTAAATGGAGATTGGCTAAGCTAACGCAGTATATGCTCCGACCGTCCACACTCACAACAACGGCCTATACAGACATAAATAAAGCAGCGACTGTATTCGCCATGACACTGGCAGTCTGTGGTTTGTACTTATTTAACTTTTGTCTAGTTTCTGAACATATATGAGAAGCTGTGAGCTCTGAGTGCTAACAGCTAACGGCTGTGTTGTTTTTCTGGGGTTCTCATTGAAGATGACGTCACGGCTCCGCCTACACTGCGTTACTATAGATACTACCCCAGTCCCTAAACTGTAATGGAAATGCGCCATAAAGTGAGCCAGTCCTAACGAGGCCTAGCCATACCGAGCGAGGCCGAGCGAGGCCGTGTAGTGGAAACGCGCCATTACATACTCAATACTGTGGGCAATCCCCACAGGGGCAATTTGGGGTGAAGTGTCTTGCCCAGGGACACAACGACATGCTGACTGCAGTGGAGTTTGAACCTGTGACCATCTGATCCTCATACCAAGGCTCTATCGACTGCGCCACACGCCTCCTAATAAAGTATTTAAATATACATTTCAGGTGTGTTGTTTTGTTTAGTAATGGATATTGAATATGGAATAAAGGTTTTGACAAGACCTGGTGTAACAATAATCAAAAAGGACATTAAAAGAGCTCCAGATGTTAATTATCTGTTTTTGCAAAAATAAAGTATACAAAGTTGATTCGAGACATTCATTTTTTTAACTTAAAGATATCAGCTAGAAATGTCTCCAGTTAATTACTTACAATAAGGCAATTGATTTTTGTATTACAAGTTTTCTGAAATAGCATGTTTAAATATGCAAATTAACCATTATCTCATGAAATATGCGCATATTTTAACACATTTCAGGAACCGAAATCTGAACTTTGGATAAAGCCAGGTTCAAAATTCTTGTTTCATTTTGTAGTCATATTAGTATCTAAGGCTTTTACAGAAGGGATTTTGGATATCTCTTTGTATCACTCCATAAAACAGAAAATACTGTCAACAGCCCTAAAATATCAAAAGAAAAAAAAATGTGGTCATGTTTTTTGGTATGCAATGTTATATAATTCAGGCTATGAATGATATATGAACAAATCCTTCTGTAAAAGCCTTCATAATATTGATAGGAATATAACTGGAAGGTTTGGTGTATGTAAGTGCTACTGAAGTGGACATTTCAAACTCAGAGTAGGAGAAAAAACTCATTTTGAGAAAACGACCTTTAACCTGTTTAGCCCTGAGCCTTTTTTTCAGGTCTCAGGCTCGAAAATGACATTCCCAGAACAAATGACCTATCTTCCCTTCTAAAAGGGTTAAATTAATAATCTTTTTTCTCAAAGTAATGATAAACCTGTGAGTTGGATGTAGAAAAGTCAGAATCAATATAGATGTTTTTTATTTTAAAGACAATTCAGATTGAACATAGTAAAGAACTGTAAATTATAGTGTCCGTCCAAAAAGTTTTTTTTACTTATAGTGAAAACTACCCTTGGATGATGGTAAGGTAGACTAAAAGCTTTAGGAATCCAAAGTACAACATATAATAAGTACCCTGTATCAAGATTGATGCAAAACAAGTGACATTTGACCTTTTTAGAGCGGTTTAGCAAAAAAACTCCACCTCTGAGGTGATTTGGGTGGAAATGGGGGTTTTACCGTTTCTCTGGAACCCATTGGTCGATTTTGGTGATTGACATCTCTTTCTGACCGTTAGAGCCAATAGAATCGAAGGGGAATTTCCCCACTCACACACATGGTAAAAAAAAAAGGTGAGGGCTTCGCGCATGCAGTTTTGCATCAGAGCGAACCTATCTCTCGCTCTGACATCTGGAAACGGAAAAGCAGGGTTTATTGCTTATGGATTATCAGAAATCATTTCAAAGGGACACAGACACATTGGATTAACCTATGGATTAACTTCAGCAGCGTTTTTATCGTTTTAATGCCATTGAAGACCACTTTTGACCAGACTACGACACAGGTAAACCATGTTAGCATTTTTAGCTACCTAGCGCCACATGTTTTGATGTCTGTTTTTGTTTATAAAGTCGCAAGTTCGTATCATAGAGTGATAATGTATGTACCCATCGGTTCTGTGTCATCTCACGATGTGAATCGATGTGTTGGATGTGCAGAAAAGATAAATAATAAGGTTTTATGAGTGAATTTCGGTGCAGTAATCTGTTAGCATTTTTTTTTAGTAATTCGTTGCTAATTCAGAGGCTCAGCGTTAGCATTGTGGGGTTTCTTTTGAAAAAAAATAAAAATGATCAGTTAGATGAGTTTCTTCCCGTTACATGGATATAAAACATTCATAGTTTATTAAATGAACATGCCCTCAGACACTGTTTCCTGCAAGATGTTGCGGGAGGGCCCCGCTACCGGGGTCTCTCGGGCTTAACAGGTTAAAGATTGCAGTGTGGCGCTAGCTAAACCCTCCTGTTCTTTGGATGACAGCTTGCGCATCGATGCACTCCGTGAAGGTATTTCATGTTCGGGGTCATTTGTTTTTTGTATAACCTTGCTTCGTGCAAGTGACAATTGTTGTCGTCTACTCTGTGAATGTTTTTTTCGCCGTTCCTTTGCCATTTTGAGATTTAAATTTCTAGCGGAAAGCTAACCAGGAAGTGTTTTAGCACACCACGTGACGCATCTGAACGAATCACGTTGTCAGAAATTGACACCAGCCAATGAGATTTTGTTTCTTGGTTTAAGACCCCTTTGTACTTTCACGATTGGTTGCTGATACAAAGGAAATGACCATATTTGGATCCGATGAGATTGTGCAGGAGAGACGGAGCTTTCCAACGATACCTCTGATGACATGGTGCAAACAGCGGTCGCGGTCAAGGGCGCCGGAAGCGGGGGGGCCAGGGGGCCATTGGCTCCCCCACTTTTCAGCCCTGCCCCACATTTTCGCAGCGGCGGATGCTGTGGAACACTGTACAAATCCCGTTTCAATAATTCCCCTCTACTCTAAAGTCGCATCTAAAACGCGATCTGATATAGCTGTGTATATTTTGTTATGTTTGATTGTTATATTCAATCTCATTAGCTACAGGCATTTTTTAAGCTTGTAAAGCTCTCACTCGCCACTCTGCTGTTCCACAGCGCCGCTTCCCCTCCCTCTGCTGAAATTATGAATGTAAGGCGTATAGTAATCATAGATAACACGGCAGGGTCCGTTACAGTTTGTTTTTATCTGATTTCAAATAAACAAAGTCTTGGCTTTCAGAATATTAAACTTGTTTTGGCAAATTCAGATCATAAATACAACTTTGAAGCTTGTAACGGCATAATTACAAGCAACGGAGTAACTTTACGTCACAGCAGGCATAACAACAGCCGGTGTTTCTCGTGAGTGTTTTCCCCGGGAAACAAACACAATACACACAAACGCAAAAATACACAAACACACACGTATACACACACACACTCGCGGGCTTCCCCTATCTTCCCTTCGTACTATTTTGATCATTTGCTCCGCTAATAATCAATCAGATCGATCCAGAGAAGAGGAAACTTTAAAGGCCTTTTTCTCAAAATGATGACTCTGTAACAGTCATTATATAATGTGACATATTTTGCTTAATATTTGGAGTAGCCTACAACAACAATCCTGATATCATTAGAAAGTTATGAATCTCCTCTTTCCAACAGTGTATACAACTCAAAATGTGTCTTCGGGTCAATGCGACTGATTTCGATGGAGGTCACTTTGCATTAGGTAAAATAAAGCAGGCAGACATAACAGGAAGAATATGTACATTTTAACCCAATCAAATAGGACATTGTCACACCATTCAAATGTATCCATGTAAATTACAACCAATAAAAAAGCTTAGATTTGTTTATTCGTTACGTTGTTTACTTTATTTGTTACGTTGTTCTGTGTGTGTCAGCCGTTAACCTAGATAGAAAAAATATACACTTGCAAACATGTCAGAAGAACCAGCGCAGAAGAAAACTATACAGTCAATCTAAACTTAAATTAACAACTGGAAGGTCACATCCCTGACATCCACGTCTCCGGAGCTTGGACCTTCATCAATCATAGAAACAGCGAAGCCAGATGAACCCAAAAGCAACAGCTCTGCGGCCGCAGAGACTGTCAAAACCGCCGCCACCGCCGTCGTTGAACCGAAACAGGCTGGTTCTGACTGCATGGAGGTTTGTTGTCGGGACATTGAGACGGGTAAAGCTGCAGCTAACTGACCGCTAGATTATTTGGGCAAAGAGAAAGGTACTTCAACGCAGAATGGTACAAAAACAGAGAGTGGTTAATTCTTTGCAAAACCACTAAACGGGCCTTCTGTGAAATATGCAGATTTGCTGCTGTCAAACGGCTTGTCACTTTCTCAAAATGTGGAGATGATAGCTTTGTTAATATCGGAGTTAATAACTGGAAAAAGTGCCCAAGCCTCCTGGACAGCCACGAAAAGTCTAATTTCCACAGAGTGTATTAAAAAAAAGTGCGCTTTCTTCAGTCAAACACCAGTCAACATACAGCTTGTCAAACAACAGCGTATTGAGCAGGAAAAAAGAAGAGATGGAATGATGGAGCAACTGCGCTGTCTGCAGTTTCTAACCCGACAGGGCCTAGCAATCAGGGGGCATGCGGATAAGGAGAGCAATTTCCAAAATAACTCGTAGCTGAGAAAAACCCCACTCTGAAAAGCTTCATGCTCACTGGGAAATATGCATCATGAGACAATTAATGAACTTATAAATCTAATGTATCGGGAGTCTCTCACCACTATATTAACTGAAATTTAAAAGCAATGCAAAACATGCAGTTATTGTGCTTCCAGCAAACATCCACTGATAAACTGCGATGTTAACAACCTCATGATAACCTCATATGTTTTTAACTTAGGATCTACCATGTGTTTAGTCTAGAAAAGGTAAATGTGTGCATTTTATTATAAAGTTGTGTATATTTACAGACTGTTGCAAAAACTAAGAAACTTATAAACATCAGGTTTAAAACTAAAAGAGCTTTACAAAAAAGTAACACAATTAGAGATGTTTGGAGTTTTATTTTAGTTATTAATTTACATTTTTTGTCAAAGAGATGCTGATTTGATACCGTTGATACAGTTACGGCATTTCCTGTTTCTGCCGGAGAGAGGGGAGTTTGTCCCAAAGCTTGCCGCTGTATTTACTCCCTCCATCTGACAGGAGGGAGCCTCATGTGTCACTCCACGGAGTTCACTCCGTCACGGAGGGGGAGTGGGTAGGGTGTAGGGCGTGGTTTGGGATTGGGCCATACACACGCACTTTTTTGGCCTCCCCACTTCTAAAATGAATCCGGCGCGCCTGGTCGCGGTACTTTATGTTACGTTAGAATGCTAACTTTTGGTGAATTTAGGAGAAATCTACAGACGCAAATAGACAAACTATAGTAAAATAAACACTTAAATGTGTATTTTGTACGTTTTCCTTCCAAAAGCCTGAAAGAAAACATGTTATGGAATCAAAATAGCACAAAATCTCAAAAGTGACCAGTGCATGAAAAACGATGTTTTTGCCTGCCGTGTCTCGCCTTAAACACTGAGGTGATTGTATTCTTGTAATAGTAACAATAACAAGCTCCATTCTATCTATCTCCAGTCCGACTCATATTCATATGCAATGTGTTTGGTTCTATGCAAACTCAGTAATCTCCATTGTGCTACAGGCCTTCACATGAGACTGTCAGTGGAGATTAAAGGGGATCAGGAGCTCACGTCTTCTCAGAGTCACCATCATCATCATCATCATCATCATCATCATCATCATCATCATCATCATCATCATCATCATCATCATCATCATCATCATCATGTTCTCTGTAGCTCTGCTGCTGCTGCTGGCAGCTGGAAGTGAGTCTCTCTCTGCACGAGTCAACACTTATTATACTGCTGTTTAACAGGATAATCTGTCATATAAATTATTTTTTATTTGTACAGGTGTGAAGTGTGAACAGTTGACACAGCCAGCCTCTGTGACTGTGCAGCCAGGTCAACGTCTGACCATCACCTGTCAGGTCTCTTATTCTGTTAGTTAATAATAATAATACAATTCAATAACGTGCTTTAACCACTAGGTGTCCCTTTCTATCAGCTGTGCACCGTTATGGTGTAAATACAGCCTATCTACCAATTGGATCAAATATAAAAGTCAGCCGAATTAGTATTGATACTGCAAGGAGACGTATTGTGTGAAAAGAAATGTAAGATGTTGTTTAATTGCTGATATATTTATGATCCACGTCACGTTTTCAGTTTTGGCGGCAGTTCTTCCTGTTTGTCTAGAAGTCTTCTCATCAGGGCTCTATAAATAGAGAACTACGGCAGATATGTAATATTTAATGCAGCCGAACCGTGTATTACAATGCCGTTATGTGATGACTTTCAGCGAAAGAGAAAAGCAAGCACACTCGGAATAAAGTATTATTTTATTTTTAAAAAATGTTTTCGGATTTCACATTGCATAAACACCATTTCCCAACGTGCATTGCGGCTAAACCATCGAATCACCGAGCTGAGGATCTTGCCTACGTCTGTTTTCAGTATTGTTTATGACGGATGTATTTTGTTATACACACATTCCTTCACATTTAAATTTAAATTTACATTAAAGTATTTCGTGAGGCCTTCTAAAATGTTTTTAAATATAACTACGGTTTGAGTTGAAGAGTTTGTAAATTAACATGAACCGAAGCTGTTGCCTGGCAACGCAATCGCACAACGTCACGTCCGTTAATTCCACATCCACACACATGGATTAACATCGATTTAATACATTAATGTAGCCTTTGTTTTTGCTAAAAGAGGTGTCGACCAGCTGGGGCAACAAGAAAATTGGCGAAATCGAGTGTGACTATTAAAAAATAAATCATTATTATATTAATATTGACAATAACAACCGACCGTCGGGGTAGCATTTGCTTGGCATTTCCGTGTATATCTCCACTGGTATAAATCCATGTTAACAATACTGTGTAACTGTCACGTTTGAAGGGACGAAATCGTGACATCTTCACGTCTCCCAGCATGGTAAATCATCACATGTTCACGTCTTGCCGTGATACCGGGTTGAATGTAGCATAAATGTGAACTCTCATTACAGGAACAGCCTTCTCTTAAACAAACCTTCACCATTTTCTAGAAATAATTCTGGCTGTTAAAGGATATACTATGTAAAACAACAGCAATACTTGTTCTGACAGAAGATAAAAACAAATACATAATTAAACAGTGTGCTTTTATTCAGTCATTTATTCAAATAAATGGAAAATATAAAACATTAATACAGAATAACCGAGCAGAACCGAAAAGGTCTTGGACGAGGAGTGGTGCTCAAAAGGGCTCATCATGGATGTATGTGTGGAACAACAAAAACAGACACTTAAGCATTATATATGGTGTTAAATGAAGATTTTAGTACTCTTGATATGTTTTTGTTTTTTACATGTATGCAAGTTAATGTAATGTTTACCTCAACATTCCTTAATATTACCTTGAAGGTATTTAAACAATTTAGATTTGACTAATGTGAAACTTTCCAATGCTGTCAGTACATAAAGACTAAGAACCTGGATACTAACCATGACAATAAATAATGCTTTTATATGCAGGAATGTTTTGATGGACCCCACTGCCCTACAGGAGGAAGACAATGAAGGAGAGGAGGAAGTGTGGGATGGAGAGATCTGTCTCACCCTTGATGACACTGACTCCTCTCATGATGAGAAGCAAGATTAGCCTCTTCCACTACACTAGGATGCCGGCGTCCTCGGCCGACTTTCCTATCTTGACAGGTTAAAAGGTTAAAGGTTGATGTTCCAGGCAAAAATGTGCATTGTAAAGTGTAATGGTTTGTTTGTTGTTGATGTAAACATTATGACTGAATAAAAGCACACTGTTTAATTATGTATTTGTTTTATCTTCTGTCAGAACAAGTATTGCTGTTGTTTTACATAGTATATCCTTTAACAGCCAGAATTATTTCTAGAAAATGGTGAAGGTTTGTTTAAGAGAAGGCTGTTCCTGTAATGAGAGTTCACATTTATGCTACATTGAAGGGTGGAATCGACTACACATCTTCAGAAACATAATTTGCTTCAGATATAACTCATAGCAATATTTTAACCATTAAGAAAAGCCAACTGCATTAAAAACCCAGTTAACAAACACTAGGTAAAGTATTTTCCTTCAGTAATGAAGATGTAATTCCAATGTAGACACACCTGGGGTCGCTGTTCTGTCTGTTACGCTGAGCCATGCATTGTCTGGAACGTAAAAGGGACGAAGAAGACAAAGTCAAGTGACGTACTTCCGGTTCCACATGAAAACATTCCCAGTTAAACATGCAATAACAAATCGCTAAATAAAAGATAAAACACTGGCATGTAATTTACGTTAGAATAAATAGAATGGTTTTGAATAACCCACAGTGCCTTCATGTACCAGCGAAAGAGGCTTTTTGGATGATAACAATTTAAAAGTGTGTAGTTAACACATGAAACGACTACAAACAATATTGTGATTATTTACCCATTAACCAGCATAATAACGGATTTGGTCAACTGAACAGTGAGCCGCCAGCCCGAAAATAAGTTTGCTCTAAAATGATATTAATAAATTACTATTATCATTATTATAAGCAAGACAATAAATGGCAAATATATAGAACATAAACGTATTTGAGATACGTTCATAACAAACGTAACAGAGAAAATAGGTTTCTAGAAGATATGTAGAACTTAAATGTTTTAGAGATATGTTCATAACAAACGTAACGTCGGAGAAAATACGTTTCTTGCTAAACGTAATTGAGAATGCAGTATGAAACGACTACAAACAATATTGTGATTATTTACCCATTAACCAGCATAATAACGGATTTGGTAAGCTGAACAGTGAGCCGCCAGCGCGAAAATAAGTTTGCTCTAAAATTATATTAATAAATGACTATTATCATTATTATAAGCTAGAAAAGAAATGGCAAATATATAGAACATAAACGTATTTGAGTTACATGCAAAACAAACGTAATGTGGGAGAAAATAGGTTTCTAGAAGATATGTAGAAAATAAACGTATTTGAGATACGTTCATAACAAACGTAACGTGGGAGAAAATAAGTTTCTAGCGAAACGTAATTAGATTTCAGTATCCTGAGGCTCTGAGCCCCATTTCTTTTCCTCACAGACGACAAAAAAAGTCCGACATTATACGATTTAAAATAAAAACAATAATCGTGGCTTGATATTGAGTAAGAAGATGTTTTTATGAACCCCACAGCTTCCGGATTTCCAAGACCCGACCGGACAAAAAGACGTGTTGCAGACACGAAACACACTACCAATAGAAATACATTGCTTTTAAAATCGTTCTGTGTGACACGAAAAAAAGGGGAAAATCGTGTTGGTGAACACGAATCAATAGATTAAATGTCGTGACTATAACACGAAATGCCGTGAGACTGGGTTGAAATACCAGCTTCACCAGCATAGACCAGCTTAACTACCAGTTAAAACCAGCATAGCCCAGCATGACATCCATGCTGGGCTATGCTGGTTTAGCTGGCCAGGCTGGTAAACCAATTAAACCAGCCTAACACCAGCCTAACACCAGCCTAACATCAGCTATAACCAGCTAAAACCAGCAACCATCTTAAGCTGGTCTTTGATGGTTTTTTCAGCAGGCCTCGGTCGATTTTGATGATTGACACCTCTTTTGAACCGTTAGAGCCAATAGAATCGAGGGGAAGCTCCTAAAATCCATCTAAACATTACCATTGGTGAATGCATGCCAGCACGCCCAAAACCGGAAGCTGGGTTGTATTCCTCACCAACCCAGTCTCACGGCATTTCGTGTTATAGTCACAAAATTAATTTAATCTATTGATTCGTGTTCACCAACACGAGTTTCACATTTTTTTCATGTCACACAGAACGATTTTCAAAGCAATGTATTTCTATTGCGTGGTATCTTACCTTGTGTTATTATTACATGTTATTGCATTTGTCCAGCAGGGGGCAAACTCACTCTTGGTATTAAAAGAGCCTGTTGTACATGTTCCCACGAGGAAGTCCCGGAAGCATGTTACCAAAGTAAAACCAGTTAAATCTACTCCTATGTTGTGGACATACAATTATTGATCACAAGATACAACATATTGGTAGTATGTTTCGTGCCTGCAACACGTCTTTTGTCCTGTCGGGTCTTGGAAGACCGGAAGCTGTGTGGTTCATAAAAACATTTTCTTACTCAATATCTTACCCTAAGCCTAACCCTATCCCTTTTATTTTAAATTGTATAATGTCTGAGTTTTTTTGCCGTCAGTGAGGAAAAGAAATGGCTCAGAGCCTCAGAATACTGAAATCTGTATTTTATGTCATCTTTTTTTCCTTCTAATTTGTTATTATTTGGTGCAGGCACGAAACATACAGATGAAGCGTCTTATTTTGGACAGTTTAAAGTGCGAGGGTCGTGATCGGTTCATGCACGTTCCGTGATGGCCGGCCGGCCCCCAGTCAGACTTGATACCGCCCCCATGATAAATACATTTAATTATTGTGAAGCCAGCTGCAATGGATCATTGATCCACCAGGGGGTGCAGTGGGGTTCCACACTGGAGTCATGTGAAATCAACTTCTAAATAATAGATGTTGTTTAGTCGGAAAAAACGAACGAGCCGGCTCTCCCGATTTTTAATCCTAATTTAATCATCATCATTGATGTTTATGTTCACCGAATTGACATGAAATCACTGACAAATATGAATATTCTGTATTCAACTTCATTGAAACGATCAGGATGGGTGTTATTTTTCCCCACAATGACCAAGTCGCTGCAAATGATCCCATGTATTACATGTACATGGCCACATTCTCAACAAAGTTACGTAACGAAACATTCTGTATTCCTTGCTTACTTTTTATTTAATGCTTTATAACAGCTGGAATAGTTCGTTTAGAACAGGCACCTCACTCGCAATCTGCTCCTCCGCAACGCCTACCACCTACCTCCGGCTGAAATTATGAATGTACAGTAAGGCATAGTAATCATAGATAACACGGCAGGGTCCGTTACAGTTTGTTTTCATCTGATTTCAAATATTTCAAATGTCTGAAGTTAATAAATACATTCTCAGTGTTCAAGTCAATAATAGTCATATAAGAAAAGTACTGATCTAATAACAGAGATTTTATAAGGACTTTTCAATGTTCGACATCGCTCATGTGAAATACAGTAAACTGGATGTTGTGGTGCCGAGAGGCGGGGTATCAAAAGTACAAGCTAAACTTTTATTTAGCATCTGAACGATCTGAACACACTTGTAAACAACGTGATGCCCGGGAAGCGAAGACCCGGCGGAAACAGCTGGTCTGGTTCACTAAAATGTCCGTGTACAGTATATCTGGTACTAATGTATAGCGGATCTTTGTTAAGATCCATATGTCACGGATAGATATTATATATAGAGATGGGATGGCAGAAGGTGCTATATATATATATATAATTCCAAAGCTGGTAAAGACCTTTCAAATTTAGCAATAATAGTCATATAAGAAAAGTACTGATTTGTTCTTGAATATTATAATAAAATAAACACCGGCTGTTGTTATGCCTGCTGTAACGTTTACTTTCTCCGTTCTCCGCTTAAGTAATTATTACTTCCTGGTTAGCTTTCCGCTCGAAATTTAAATCTGAAAATGGCAAAATAACGGAGAAAAAAACGTTCACAGAGAAGACGACAACAATTGTCACTTGCACTTGTCATTTAGCATCTGAACACACTTGTAAACAACGTGATGCCCGGGAAGCGAAGACCCGGCGGAAACAGCTGGTCTGGTTCACTAAAATGTCCGTGTACAGTATATCTGGTACTAATGTATAGCGGATCTTTGTTAAGATCCATATGTCAGTAGAGATGGGATGGCAGAAGGTGCTATATATATATATATATATATAATTCCAAAGCTGGTAAAGACCTTTCAAATTTAGCAATAATAGTCATATAAGAAAAGTACTGATTTGTTCTTGAATCAACTTTTTTATGGAAAATGTTTTATGTAATTTTATTTCATTTTAAATAAAATGAAAGACATTCACAGTTAATGTAATTAGATATACATTATTAATGCCATACATTTTTAAATGTAATTAGATATACATTATTAATGCCATACATTTTTGCATAAATATTTATTCAGTATGATAGCTGTCTAACAGAAGTTAAATCCATTTCTCACTTATTCTGACAATGTACTTAACCCCAAATAAAAGAACCCAATAAAAATAGTTGTTAAATAATAGTGAAGTCACGTTGTAATAACAATAATTCATCTCTCTCGGTTTTTTTTGTTTTCTTTGTGTGCTTTGCCAAAAGCCACTGTGTCAAGTGTCCTAGTTGGGTTACCGTAACGAACAGCAGCCGGCTCTCGATTTTTAATCCTAATTTAATCGTTTATGTTCGCCGAATTGACATGAAATCACTGACAAATATGAATATACTGTATTCAACTTCATTAAAATGTTATTAACGTGCCTAAACTCAGTAATTCACTAAAAATTACTGATCCCTCCGCGACGCGGAGGGATCCCTGGGTCCCTTGATCCCTGGGTGTTATTTTCCCCCATAATGACCAAGTCGCTGCAAATTATCCCGCTTATTACATGGCCACATTCTCAACAAAGTAACGACATGACTCCCAATATTAATTAAAATGCTTTTATGGATTTAGAAAATATTTTTATTGATTTAAAACATAGTTCTATGTATTGATTTAAATTTACATGCATCCGCTAAGAAAAATAGTCCGTTGTTACCGTTTTTTAAACAGTCAGAATGAAACGGCAGCTCTCAGCTGTGTGTTCACACTCCTAACTCTGATCTTTCTTTTCCAACAGTTAAGTTAACTGTAGGTTACTCTGAGTGACAAGCTTACAGTTAGTGAAGTAACACTTTTTTTTTGTGAGTCACGACCTCGCTGTTTCATTCTAACATAACGCTCCAAATATGACTGTTTCCACTCGGACTTCAATACAGCAACACCATTGTTTGGTTTCCATGGTAGCGTGTCTCTTTAGTAGCGTGCACTCCTTTCCTGTAAATTACAGGTCCAGCCAGGCAAAACAGTAATATGAAATATGAACGTTAGTTTTTAACTGAAATGATCAAATAAAGTCAAAATGTCACAGTGTTTACAAACATTGACCATACCGTTCACCAGTCCCCACCCCACTCTTTGTTTAAAACGAATTGGCCATCGGAATGTGTGTGTCCCAACCCCCCCTGTGATATCTCTTCACAGGGGGGAGAGAGTTAGACGCTCGTGAATTGTCAACGGGGGGGGGGCCTCTCTGCACGGAGGAGCCGCGGAGAAGTGAATCACAGTGATCTGCTATTTTAAAGTAAATTCAACACATATCGACCCTAAATATAGCATATATTAAGAACGAGAAAGTGTTAACATCGTTTTTTGTAAACATATGACCAATGTGCGAGGGTGATGACATCAGAGCATCGTCCTATGGGCTTAGCCCCGGACAGGTACAACAGGTATTCACTCAGAGGGGGGGTAGTTACCCATTTACATGTCAAAAAGCAACATACAGTAGGCGGGTGGGGGATGGTGAACGTTTACATTTCTCTACAGCAGTGGTTCCCAAACTTTTTGTGCCCAAGGCACACCAAAGGACAAGTAAAAATCTCAAGGCACACCTATTGTGCGAAATAGCCCTTATAACACGTGTTATCACTCATATCATGTAAAATATCTGTAAATGTGCATAATTATTTACTAATGCCAAATAAAATGTATAGATAGAACAATCAGTGGTTCAAGTTAGTATATTCCTCAGTGTAACATATCCACTAGTTGCAAAGCTTAAACATTTTTATATATTTTTTTATTTTAAGGGAAAGGATGTTTTCACTACTCAGTTTGTCAACTATGTTACGGACAAACTTGATGTCATTACAATCATTTGATTAAGTCCTGCACTTCAAGTAAAATCAAATTTGAAAGGCTCTTGAGTCTATTCTACCATATATCCAAAGATTTTTTAAAGTTTAAAAAATAATTGTATTAAAGTTTTGTTTTTTCATGTGATATGTTCAGCACTGTCATTAAGTTTAGGGATATTTTGTATTATAAAACTACCATACAGGTCATTTTGATAGTTTTAAGAGATGTCATGTAAAACTCCAACCTGTGTAGATATACATTATACTATAAAGGATATCAGAAGCACTATTTTAGATATTTTAAATTTGAAAAAATGAGGTGCAACATAGTTGACAATGAAAGTCAAACATTTGACGCAAATAACATAGTTGACTGGACACATTATTAACCATCAGCACTATGTTAATTTCAAGGCAGAAGTGCAAAATTCCATTGATAATGATGTGTAATGACGTCTACATGTCGTACAAATTGTCAACTAGGTTACCTGTCAACTAAGTTACTACAGTTATTACAGTACTGGGTAACTCAGTTGACAGGTAACCTAGTTGACAATTTCCCTATTTTGACCCATCATTTCAATGGTAGGCCTTGCCTGGATGACCACATGTCATTTTCTTGAACAGGTTAACATCACATTTGCACATATAATTGAATTAAAATCATTAAACAATTGTAAACCATAACAATGTACGTAACATTGTTGATTGTCAATGAGTATATTAATTGACCATGTGCTATTATACATAAAATATTGTAAAAATGTAGAGGACAATCACCACAGTGTGTTCAAAATGTCTGCCAAAGAGGAACATGGCATCATGTGATGCTGGTGACATGGTATTGGGACAAACAATTTTTGAGTTAAAGGGGGAAGTTCTGTTAGTAACATAGTTGACAGAACTTTTGCGGACATTCATATATTAAGATATTTAAATTATTTAAAGGGGGAAATCAATTAAAAATATGTTATTATTCTTTAGTATTTAGACTTTTGAAATAAATGAATCATTTTTTAAATTTACTTTAATGGTTTTTATTCATTATTTTGAATCCAAGACACCCTCAACTGAAAAACGGACATAGCAAAAACTGACAATTTAAGAACATCATGACACATTTCAAGCTAAATAAAGCATAGGATGCACATAATGTTTGTGTGATATTATAACATGCTTTCCAATAATAGGCAAAATATGATATTTTTGAAGAAAATAGTTAGAATAATTATAATTATCATCAATGGACATCAATGGACATGGAATGTACCCTAAATTGTAGAATCACTCAGCAGTTACATACACCAAACCTTCCAGTTATATTCCTATCAATATTATGAAGGCTTTTACAGAAGGGTTTGGTCATATATAATTCATAGCCTGAATTATATAACATTTTATACCTAAAAACATGGTGAAAATTGATATTTTAGGGCTGTTGACAGTATTTTCTGATTTATGGAGTGATACAAAGAGATATCCAAAATCCCTTCTGTAAAAGCCTTAGATACTAATATGACTACAAAATGAAACAATAATTTTGATCCTGGCTTTATCCAAAGTTCAGATTTCGGTTCCTGAAATGTGTTAAAATATGCGCATATTTCATGAGGTAATGGTTCATTTGGATATTTAAACATGCTATTTCAGAAAACTTGTAATACAAAAAACAATTGCCTTATTGTAAGTAATTAACTGGAGAAATATTTAGCTGATATCTTTAAGTTAAAAATACCCTATTCACCTGGGGTGTCTCGCCTTAATTAGATATTTGATAAGTGCAGATCACATAGTAAAACACGTACACAGATACATTATTTTGTATTTTTATTAAATTCGACAATGTCAATTTCACTTTCCACTATGTCCACCGTTGTTTTTCACAACCAATGGCAGAACTTTATTGAGGCCTGTAATTAGTCAACTACAGGTCTCTTGAGTCAGTCTTTTTCTTCCAAAAAGCTTGTGACAAGATGTTATTGCTCTTGGGGCATTAAAAACAAGATTTTAACTTTAGTTTTTTATATAATATCTGCATTTTCTATTGTGAAAAACTAAGTCTTAGTTATTTAATATATAGCGCCATCTCCTGGTTAAACCCTGAAATTGGAGAATAGTGGGAGGGCCTAACATTCCTGAATACTGGTCTTTGGCAGGCAACTGGCTGGCAACTGGCTGGCAGTCGGCAGGAAGCTGTATGCTGGGGTCCAAAATAAGAGGCTCCATCTGTACTACCAATATAAATACATTGCTTCTAAAATCGTTCTGTGTCAGAATACTTAAATCTGTATTTTTTTTAATCTGTTTTTCCTTCTAATTTGTTGTTATTTACATTGCTTTTAAAATCCTTCTGTGTGACACGGAAAAAATGGCGAAATCGTGTTGGTGAACACAAATCAATAGATTAATTTCGTGACTATAACACGAAATGCCGTGAGACTGTGTTGTCCTCACACACTATATGAAAACAACAACAAATCTCAGTTTTTGAGGGGTTTTGACAAAAATGGAATGATGGATTATCAGTAATCATTTAAAAGTGACACAGACACATTGGATTAACCTTCAGCAGCGTTGTTATCGTTTTAATGCCATTGAACACAACTTTTGATCAGAAAAACAGCAAAGGTACAGTAAGACATATTTGCCGTTTTGGCTCAGTAAAGCTACGTTGTGTCTTGTCTGGGTTCACGGTACCGGGGGCATGGGGCTTAACTGGTTAATAATACACCTTTTTGTTTAATTCTAATTTATTTTGTTACCCATCTTAAAACTGTACATATATTGGGTAAATAAAATCCTTATTTTTTCCACCTCAACCTGCATTCCTGATTTTTGCGTACCCTGGTCCTTCACACACAATTTTATTTATACTTCAACTGTCCCTCTTCAGTTGTATTAAAAACCTAATCCGGCAGAATTCAGAGGAAGTGCCTCATAGGTGGCCGGTGATATCAAACACATTGCTCTTAACCTTTTTTTTTATTCAATATGCTCCTTAGATATCTTTTTATTTTATTTGTTTTATTATTTTCTCCTTATAGCTTTGTGAAGCACCTTGAGATGAAGTTGTTTTTAAAGTGTGCTATATAAATCAAAAGTATTATTATTATTATTATTATTATTATTATTATTATTATTATTATTATTATTATTATTATTATTATTCAACACCTTTTAAACACATTCAAAACCAAAACCAATTTGAGAGAACTTACCAATTTGAGAGAATTTACCAAGGAAAAACCCCGCTCTGAAGCTTTCCCTCTCTCAGCTACTGCTTTTATGCTCCACACAGGGACAGAAAACCAAAGACCAAAAACCAGAGTTCGCGTTAACCAAATATTGTCTATGACGATTTTTTTTTAACAATGACGGAAAAATCTGCAAGCCGTCCGTCATTTTGACAGATTAGAACAAACTCAGAACAGCGCAGCGGGGCTCCTGTGTTATGCCGTGTTATGCATGCCTGCCCAAAAGGAAATTATACCGTTTCAAAACCTAACTTTGCCGAACAAATCATTGAAATGTCTGTGAGTATTTGCTTTACGCTGTGCGCGCTCCCGCGAGGTGCAGTGGGCATGCGCAACACGGCGCTAACAGTTCACGAGGCGTCCCCCCGCCCCCCAGTTGACAGTTGGCAGAGTTGTGTACAGGCCGACGGGTAATAATGGCGGACAGCGAAAAAGTCTAGCGCAACCTCTGCAAAAGACACACCTTCATACCCATATATGTGGGAAAAGGTCATGACCTCTGGTGTGCAGGACTGGACATGTCCACACATATTCTCCTATGGTATGGCCTAAACACATTTTGGGGCTCCAGTACTTTTCCATTTAGTCAGGGGCAGTAGCGTGGCGTGGGGAAAAATTTAGGGGAAGCCCATTTTTTTGGGTTGGGGGGGGGTCAATAACGTAACCAGATGAGTGACTACAGCGCCCGGTATCATTTTACACACATTTGTATCACACAGATGCAGGACTTGCACACGCCTGTTATCCACTTGCACTCTCCAGCCGAAACTCTCTCGTCTTATTAATTTAAGCATTTTTTTGCAATACCAGCCGCTCAATGCGCAGTGCAGATTCGGTAATGAATAAAAAAGAAGCATTCATTCACAAAGTAAATCAGGAGACCTTTAAAGTTTTACGTTCACATCAAAGTATCAGTAGGCGTGTATGAAACACATGAATTCAAAAACAATTATGTACAGAAACATTTGCATGCGATAGTCCACCTTCTCTTCCCTTCCCTTTCTAACACACGGCAAGTGCAGCAACAGTCCTCGGCGGCGGTGATGACAGTTACAGTAGGCTACTACATAAAACTGATGTTGATGTGATTTGATTGGATGGCAGTGTCCAATCAAATCGCCAGCCGCCAGCCGCCTCTGAAGGGAAGCCAGAGGCGGCTGGCTTCCCTTGGCATGGCCCTGACCAATCACAGGTTGGCAGGGGCATCACGTGGGCCTCATCTGATTGGTCAATCCCTCCATTTTTTTTCACCAAGGGAAGCCCGATTCAGCTGGCCTCCTCTCGCAACAGTGAATGCAATCTACTGTTTCACCATAACATCTAGAGGGGCGCTGTTTGTTTCACTCTTTGTAAAACACTCAATGAGAGTGGGGGAGAGACGGGCCGGCAGCAACACACCGCAAAGGAGAATTATCGAAACAAAACAAAGTGTTTTTATTTATTTATTTAAATTATAACTACAATCTGAAAAAACAGGGGAAGCCTGGCTTCCCTTGGCCTCCGGGAGAAAACGCCACTGGTCAGGGGCCTCCTGTGCACAGCCTACTGTGAGTGAAGACAACTGTCTCCCCTCTGCTTAACAACTGTCTCCCCTCCGCCTAGTGAGTGAACAGGTAAAGGAGTTTTTA
Organism: Trematomus bernacchii; assembly: GCF_902827165.1. Lineage (NCBI taxonomy): Eukaryota > Metazoa > Chordata > Actinopteri > Perciformes > Nototheniidae > Trematomus > Trematomus bernacchii. The sequence continues at coordinate 205,152 of NW_022988146.1, forward strand.
TGTAACAATGACATTCTGTCTAAACATCAGTCAGGCTTCAGAAAGCAACATAGCACCATCACTGCCACAATGAAAGTGGTGAATGACGTAGTATTTTGGATAAAAAGCAGAGCTGTGCAGCTCTATTTATTGACCTTTCCAAAGCGTTTGACACAGTCGATCATCACATCTTAAAGCAGAGGCTACTCAGTATTGGCTTATCCAGCCATGCAGTGGGGTGGTTTGTGAACTACCTCTCTGAAAGGTCCCAATGTGTTCACTTTGATGGGCTGTCTTCTGAGTGGTTGAACATTGCTAATGGTGTTCCTCAAGGTTCTGTTTTAGGTCCACTTTTATTCTCCATCTACATCAATAGTTTAGGTGAAAATGTGGATGAAGCTACTTTGCATTTTTATGTGGATGACACCGTGATGTACTGTGCAGGTCCCTCCATTAAGGAGGCGGTTGTTAAATTACAGGCTGTTTTTTAACATTATTCAGACTCAGCTCTCTGAACTAAAGCTTCTTTTAAATGTTGAGAAAACCAAAGTAATGCTCTTTTCTAAAGCTAAAAAGACTCCAGAGACTGCTTTGGATATTGTGACTATGCAAGGACAAGTACTCCAAGTGGTTAGCTATTATAAATACCTTGGTATCTGGCTTGATGATTGTCTTACTTTTAAACTTCAGGTCACTAATTTGCTTAAAAAGCTGAGGGTTAGGCTAGGTTTCTTTTTCAGAAACAAGTCCTGTTTCTCTTTTGAAGCCAGGAAAAGGCTAGTCACTGTGACCTTTTTACCTGTGCTAGACTATGGTGATTTGTTGTATATGAATGCACCTGCCCATTGCCTGGAAAGGTTAGATGCCGCCTATCACAGTGCTCTGAGATTTGTTACTAACTGTAAAGTACTTACTCATCACTGTACCCTGTATGCCAAGGCAGGTCTGCCTTCACTTACTGGTCGGAGGCTCAGTCATTGGTACATGTTCATCTACAAAGCCATGCTGGGTAAACTACCTTCTTATATCTGCTCTTTGATCTCACGGACAGTGGCAAGTAGCTATTGCCTGAGATCACAGGATGTGTTTTTATTACATGTGCCAAGTGCTAGGACTGTTTTAGGTGCTAAAGCTTTTATGTGCGCTGCTCCTCTGGCTTGGAACACCATGCAAAAAATATTGAAACTGAGCATTTTGATTCCCTTGCATCGTTTTAAAGCACGGCTGGATGAAATATTATTGGATACCTGTAAATGTAAATAGATGCTAATGTATACCCCTGTAATTATGTTGTGATGTCCTTTTGTTTTCTGTTTGTTTTTATATGTGTAACTAAATGTGCCGCAGGTCTCCCTTGTAAAAGAAATCGTTGATCTCAATGGGATTTTTTAACCTGGATAAATAAAGGCTACAAACAAACAAACAAACAAACAGTGACACCCATAGTGATAAACTATAATAGGCCTTAAACTCTTTTTTCCAAACCACTTACATTTTGTATATACTGTGATAATAGAATAACATGGAATATAATGCATTTTCATTGTGGGTTATACAAGATTATATTTGATTATATTAACTTTCGTTTTAATTATTCAACTCAATATGGAAACCTCAACAACATTCGGAGATCTTAGTAATTATTATGTGAATCAAATACCCTTTCTTGGTGAAAAGAAATGAGCAAACTCATTTAAAAAAAAAAAAAATACTTTGCCACTTTGCAATCTGTGCAAAAAAATTTAAAAAAAGAAAATGCTGATATTTGGCAAAAAAGTGTGTCTTATCACAGCATTAGAGCCTGTTTTGCACTGCACATTTCTTCAAAACGGGGTTGCAGGCTCAGTGGGGAGTGGACCTAACATAGGGGGGTCCGGGGGCATGTTTCCCCGGGAAGATTTCTTTTTAAATATTGAAGTTAAAAGCATCAATCTGGTGCACTTTGAGAGCAAAATGAAGAGATCTATGGATACCTCTCTCAACACCCATATGAAACAGAACTTTAAGCAGATGTTTTTTTTCTTTATGGATATTTTACAAATCCCTCCCCTTTTAAACTTTATTCTTTTTTTACTGTCATACAGTATCTCATACCTGTTTTTCATTTATTCTCTTATTTTTTTATAACTATAATGATCATATAAACGTGTGCCTCGGAAATAATTGTTTACATTAATCGTGACCAAAACGTTTGAGACCCGGCCACTAGCTCGCTAGCACCAGAAGCTAACAACAACGATCTCCGGTGCCGGTGCGCTCTCTCTCTCTCTCTCTCTCTCTCTCTCTCTCTCTCTCTCTCTCTCTCTCTCTCTCTCTCTCGCTCGCGCACGCACACAAAATGGCTGGTTCCACACACACACAGAGCCGAGCTTGAATGAAACACAGAGACCCAGACATACTTGTACTGTACTGTATCATATTATTTTCAAATCAATAATTTTTCAAATTGTGATTTATTTATTTTTTTAAACATTTTTCCTCCTGGTCTCTCGTCATGTCATGCCTCTGCACCCCCCGGGGGGGGCGCACCACCCACTTTGAGAAACACTGGACTATACTAAGTTTCTCTCATATATTTTGTGTAAATATTGTTTTTAATTTTAATTTCTGAGAATAGTCTTAAAATTGTTTTTTAAATAGCAAGTCATTCACCCGTTCACACCTCACTCATACTCAGGGTTCAGTAGCTTGTCCAAGGACACATCGACATGTTGACTGTACGGGCTGGGATCGAACCCTCAACCTTCTGGTTGAAAGATGGCCTCATCCCCCCTCGCAGCCACAGTTACCCTGTTTGTCTACTATGGGTTTGTCTAAATACGGTGCTTTTCTACAGATTACCTTACCACTGCACTGGTCAGGTCAAACTAGGCCGATTAATTAATCAAATGTGAAGTGCTTTGTAACTTTGACCCGCTTGAATGAATACACACAAAATATGAAGAAGGAGTTATCTCTGGGGCTGCTTCGCTGCCAGCTGTAGCCCCCCGGGACCCGAAAGTGGCGTAGCCTAAGTACTTTAACATCAATGCATACGAATGTGCTCGATATATGCTGTATTGGACAAATAAACTAACACAAACTAACTATATCACTATAACATGATGGTGATAAAGAATGCACCTAAGTACCGCTGTTCATTAAAGTAATACAAAAACGGCACATTAAACAAACCGTCATGCTCTTACTTTGAAACCTTGAAATCTGGAAATGTCGTCATCAGCAGGCCATCACGTGGTTTCCGAAAATAACCGAGTGACACGAGCAGATTTCGGTCGAGACCGGCGGAAAGTTTATCTCAAAACTCTGTGTGTGTAAAAAGACGATCCACAAGCAGAGATTTGAGATCCACAAGCGCATTTTTGGTTGACAAATACAAAATGGATTCACAAATGCCTGATCAAAAGTTGTCAATGTTAAAGAGATATTCACAAATTCCTTTTGTTTATTTGTAAATGAATTATAGTATTCACAGATCTTTTTTTTATCTGTGAAAATATTTTACATATTTGCAGATCCGTTTTATATTTGCACATTTATTTGTGAGTTTGCAAATCTTTTAAATGCATTTGTGGATGGTGTTTTACATTTACAAATCACATATTTACACACAAATTATTTTTATGTTCACACAAATATTTATGAGACAAATCTAAGCCCATAGTCTACCTACTGGTTGACCTACTTGTTAATAAAACCGATTTTGATTGCGGCAGCTGCAGCTCCTCCTGCTGGCCAGAGAGAAAATATCATTTTATCCTTTCTAATCATTTCTAATAAAATACTTTTGCTTTCAGATATTTTTGGATTCACAAATTCCTGTACACAATACAAACTGACACTAACAGGACCTTCCGGCGTTCATTTGTTTAAAGTAAACTCCTTTATTTTGTTATATACAACACACTTTATATTTAACTGGCAAACCTCAGATATAAATCTCATATCTGCATTTCTGACCTTCTGTTATCCTTATGCATTCATAACATGTGTGTCAATACCTTTATACACCTTTTTACCGCACAGAAACACAAACACTGCGGGTGGACTAGCTCAAATTATTGTAGCTCTAAGGATTGTACATAATTAAATATATACTCAAATGTTATAGTTGTTATAGCCCACAACAAGAAAACAATACAGTTTCCATGTTAAAATAAGGATTAAAGAAATAAAGAAATACAGAAGTAAATGAATAAATACAGGAATGAGTTAACAAAATAATAAATTAATATTGAAATTAATTGAGAAATACATAATTGCTTAAAGAATTGTGAAATAAATCAATATGGAAACAAATGAATGAAAGCATAGATAAATAAAAGTTGCACATTTAAAAAAAAATTATACTTGTAATACCGTCATTTGCCGTACTCCATATATCCCACATATGAAATGGAAATGACTCAAATACGATCATGTCAGCAGGGATGACCTGATCCGTGCATGTGTTCAGTTTTTATATATATAAAAACTGAACACATTATGACAGCACACATGCTTCTTTATTTTTGCCATTTCACTTTTATCAATTTATATTTAAAATAAGGCATCAATACCATCAAGGCAGAGTATATTTATTGATTCGTGATGGGAATAGAGAGCTTGTTCCATCTTGAAATGCATTTGTATTAAAGCATTGCTGCTATTACACATTGTCTGTCTCTGACTCAGTAACAGTATTGTACTTTATACAGAAATGTGTGAAGTGTTTTGCCCAAGGACACAACGGCATGCTGACTGCAGTGGTGTGTCAAGGTGGGATCGAACACTGCTCCACTGGTCCGCTGGATGGAAGATGAGTGCACTAACCCACTGCGCCACGGCAGAACCTCAGACTACATCCAGTATTAGTGATAGATACAGAGTGAAAGAATGCAAAGAGAACATTGTTGGCTTGGAAACCCAGGTGTCTAATCGATGGAAATAAGTTAACGAGCTCACTGCACCCTTTAACGTTAAGCACATAAATTAACCATGTTGACCTAATTGTTTAAACTTTTTGGCTTATATGCTAATTAGCACATAACACAAAGTATAGCTGAAGATAATGTCGGCATCATTACTTTTTATTGTTGTAAATGTGTCAAATCCTCCGAAAGATGTACCTTACAGCAGAGGTGTGGACTCGAGTCACATGACTTGGACTCGAGTCAGACTCGAGTTACCAATTTGATGACTTTGGACTCGACTTGACAAAATCACAAAACACTTGCGACTCGACTTGGACTTGAACACCAATGACTCGGGACTTGACTTGGACTTGAGCCCTCTGACTTGAGGTGACTTAATAATTTAATTCAGGGGTCTCCAACACGCCGATCGCGAGCTGCCGTTAGAAGAGCAGACTCCCGTCGGGGAGAGCAGAATCTTCAGCCGCTGCAACTCTTGCTGAGAATCCATGCAGGCAGGGGCGGGACTTTATTTTGCTGAGCCACCATGCGGCCAATCATATGCGAGGACACACTAGGATCATACCATTATGTGAAAGAAGGGTGGGGGGCAGACGCTCCAAAGACAGCAAGTGTAGTGGTACAGGCCAGCTACACAGACCGACGGGGAGACGGGGAGCCGGAGAGCCGGATTTAAATGCAAGCGCGTCGGAAGAAGTCAAGACATTTGCGAAAACCGAAAAAAGGAGCAGCTTCTGGCTGCATTTCAATGATATTGGAGAAAGCAAAGCTGAGTGCAGGATTTGTAAAATGAAAATAACCTTCAGAGCAGGGTTTTGTTTTGGTAACCACTCAGGATTTATTGCCAGAGGTGGGAGAAGTTCAGATCTTGTACTTGAGTAACAGTACCAGAGTGTAGGAATACTCGGTTACAATAAAAAGTCCTGCATTCAAAATGTTACAAGTAAAAGTACAAAAGTATTAGCATCAAAATATACTTAAAGTACAACCTGCAGAGGGATCTAGATGCAGGTGTTCTTTTCCCCATAGAGACGCCTCGCTGCACATTATCCCTTGCATAAAGATAGATTGTGGGTCCCTTATAACATGCTGTACACAGTGGAAATAAACATTCTGGTCACCTCAACATCAGGGATCTTATACATTAAACTCCTTCTGAATCAAACCGTCACGGTAGCCTTACCTTACTGATCCCTCTTACAATAGAAGAAAAACACGTTACTTTACCAGCAGAGAGAAAATGGATTATTAAATTATTAATGTGACTAATAAAGAGCAGTTTGATTATTAAGTATTATTCTGTTGATCGATGTCATTACATTTGTTGAAAAGCACATAAGGACTTGTTTAAGACTCGTTTTGTCAAAGTTAAGGACTTGGACTTGACTTGAACTTTCCCATCCTGACTTGAGACTTGACTTGGACTTGAGTGCAAAGACTTGAGACTTGACTCGGACTTGCAAAACAATGACTTGGTCCCACCTCTGCCTTACAGTAAGCCCCAAAACAACCCGAAAAAGCATAATAGAAGTACCCCAAACTTAACTTTAACGTTAAGTTTGAGGTACTTGTACTTTAATCAAGTATTTCCATATTATACTTCTTTATATTTCTATCCTGCTTGATTTTGGATGCCAATATTGTAGATTTTAGTCCACTTATGCCACTTAGTTGGCTTTTGAATGACTGATAAATGTATTTAAAATGTACAATAACTTAAATTGGAAGCTGTTTAGAAAGAAATTCCACTGTATGTGCTGCTGTACATGCTGAGCAGTGTGTAGTAGTCCCGGTTGCCCCCAGCAGAGGGCAGTGTTATCCGACAGTGCAGTCATGAGGGACAGATGTTCCTGCTGTGGCCTGGTTTCCACAGTCTGGCTGGCTGCCTCTCAGACACACCCAGAGCTCACATAATGACAGAGCTCCGATTGGAAGCAGCCGAAACAGAGCTCCATGTTCTCTGCACCGTGTGGTCAGACTGATTCCATGTTTCTGTGCAGGGAAAATAGCCTGGGCAGGACCTGCATGTTCTCTAATGATACACTGTGACACGCTAACATTTGGGTAACCTTCAGAGTCATCATCATGTTCCATCTTCAGAGCCTCTCTTTCATCAAGCTGCTCAGTCGCCTTCTCATGAGAGGAAGTCTGTTGAAAATATAAAAAGTAACATGGTTTACAATGATGTACAAATGTAGTAATGGGTGTTGAAATTCAACAATCGATCTGATACCTGAGCTCAATTTGTAGGTGATTTAGAGCTGATTTAGAGCAGACTGGCCATCGGGAGCGCTTGAACAATTCCCGGTGGCTTGAGTATCGGTCTGACCTAGCCTTCCTTCAAGTAAATTGTTTTTGTTGCCACAACTTGGTTTAAAAAAGGTACTGGATCATATTGTCTCTTTTAACAGAGGAAGACTACAGATAGACTCAGGTTGTGGTCGAATAGTCTTTTATGCTCAGGGAGGTTCATAGGGAGTGAAATTACCTTGAATTACCTCAGTGGCAGCCATGATGGAAGCTGTTTAAATTCTCCCGAGATTATTGGAAAGGAGCTTCAATGCTTCCTTTGTTATCTCCTATGACATACCATCCCAAACAACGTGTAATAGCTGTTGATCCACAGGGCAAAATGTAGTTTGTTTACAAAAACCCTCTCAAATTGTGACATGGCTACATTATTTTTTTCTATAGATTTCTAATGGCCATTGCCCATGTCACGTGATCGTCAACTTTCCTGGTGTGACATTTTTTCTTTTAGTATAGTTTGGCCATTAAAATGCTTTTTAATTACATTTCTAGCGAGAAGTGTATATTGTACTTTTAAAATCTACGTCCAGTGGATGTGTAGGATCTATAGTTTAATAGATATCACAAAGATAATGTCAGGTCTCGCCAGAAAAAAATGTGTATATACTACGTATGTTAACTAGAGGTTGCTCTGTGCGCACCCCCTAAAATTGTGAGATTGCTACGTCTATCCCTCTATTAATTTCAATTGACCAGCGTCCATGTTCAATTATCATCAACTGTGTAGCCGCCCCCTCATGGTGCTAATCAATACGCTATGTTTGCTACAAGTAAATGGAACATGGATTCTCTAAACAGAATTAGAAACATTCTTTTTTTTTCTTTCTTTTTTTAAACTTTATTTAATCAACGATCTCTTTTTCAAGGGAGACCTGCAGCAACATAACATGAATACACAGTCATAACAATAACCATACACTTTATTGGTTATGGGACCTTGGTACCAAAGTGTTTCAGAGCAGACATGTAATAACATCTGAATAAAGTTAAATGATAGAAAATGCCTTTATGTAAATGTAAAATCGTGAGAAAGATGATTTTCAGTCATTTAACTGTATAGGCCTAACAACATCAAATCAAATCAAGTTTTATTTATATAGCACATTTTAAAAACGAATTTTGGTCGAGCCAAAGTGCAGTACATGCAATAAAAACACTTTACTGCGATAGCAAACAGAAGACAATAATTTACAACAGCAAATACAAAAATCAAACACTGGGAAATGTCAGGAGTCGTGCTCCGCTCTGACTAGAAGGCCAGGGAGAAGAAGTGAGTTTTTAGTGTCGATTTAAAAACCCCTAGGGTCTGGGCCGACCTCACATGGAGGGGCAGACTGTTCCAGAGCCTAGGGCCAGCTGCTGCGAAGGCTCGGTGCCCTCGGGTTTTTAGCCTGGTCTTGGGCACTATCAGCAGCAGCTGGTCAGCAGACCTTAAAGCTCTGGCTGGGGTGTAGTGATGGAGGAGTTCTGCTATATAGGCCGGAGCCAGCCCATTTAGGGCTTTGAAAACAAATAGAAGGAGTTTAAAATCAATTCGGAACCGAACTGGAAGCCAGTGCAGTGAGGCCAGAATTGGGGTGATGTGGTCACGCTTTTTATGGCCAGTGAGAAGACGTGCAGCTGCGTTCTAGACTAGCTGCAGGCGTCTAATTGACGCCTGGTCCATACCCACGTATAGAGCGTTGCAATAATCCAGCCTCGTGGTTACAAAGGCATTAATAACCCTTTCTAGGTCTTTAAAAGATAAAAACAACTTGGTCTTGGCCAATAGTGGTATTTAAAAAAAGCAGATTTTGACTACGGTGCTGACCTGCTTATCAAATTTAAAAGCGCTATTGAAGGTCATTCCAAGGTTCATGACAGAGGGGAGGATGTTTTTATTGAGGGAGCCCAGAATATCAACCGGAGAGGCTAGAGGTTGGGGTCCAAAAAAGATGACCTCGGTCTTGCTCTCGTTGAGGTTGAGGAAATGTTGGCTCAGCCAGGGTTTGATCTCTCTCAAGCAGTCCATTAATAGCTGTAATGAGTTGACATTTGAATTGAGAGGCAGATATATCTGTACATCATCGGCGTAACAATGGAAGGGGATGTTGTGTTTTGTGAGAATTGAACCTAGGGGCAGTATGTACAGTAGAAAAAGGATGGGGCCCAGAATAGAGCCTTGGGGAACCCCACAGGTAAGAGGGGCTTTGGCACATAATGCATAAAGTATTATTTATTAAAATAGTTTCATACAATCATACTACTTGGGATTCATTTTGATTTATATACAGTGGACAGGAGGGTGAGTAACCATTTTCTTCACTTTCCTTTTTATCATTTTATTTAAAACCTTGATGGTAAAGAAAAACCCCTTTTTACTTTTGTCCAAGTTTGTAAATCCACATGAAACTACATGATGAGAACCCATGGGCAAAGTATCTATATGAGCTTGTAGAAGTGAATCTACAGAAAATGCTAGTCTTCCCACAGGAGACACACATAAATAACATCCGTTGGTGCATCTTAATGACGTCTCCCAGTGCCAGTGCAGTCTCTTACCCCAAGTCCTGGTGAGTTCTCGTAAAAGAAAAATGATACAAGGAAAATATGGACCTGATCTTGGACCGATTTTAAAAAAATATTTTTCCTGCAGCCACATACTGATAATGCTGGCTCCAGTAGGAACTCTTCAATTTATTTCAAGACTTTTCTCTGTTTAACCTTATGATCACTGGTGATGCAGGCTAATGCTTTTCTGTCCACTTACAGCACATTCTCATACTAATTGCCAGGAAGTCCATCCTGTTCTGTCTCTGGCAGAATAAGAGCACGATGATGGCCTTACAGCCTTGCCTTAACACATCATCACACCATCATCACCCATCAATATGTAATGGTCACATTAAAGAGTCCATCTGATACACTCAGCCATTGTTACTCGCTGCCGGTATCAAGTACAGATGATTACCAGCAATGACTGCAGCGAGCCATCAGCCGATCTTCCTCTGAACCGCACCAGGCCGGGTTTCATGTGGAAAGAAGCCCGTCGGATAAGAGCTCTGTCCACACAGGGATTCAAGTATAGACGGTAAATATAATTCAGATCGAAGGATGTTCACTGGATGGCTATCTTTTTTCAAACAGAAGGTGATGTCTCATAATGTTTATGTGATCTGAGTTATTTTGGTTTTCTTTAGTCTTACTTTGGAATAAAAGGATCTGGCAGGACTTTTCTGTATTGAGTGAAAACACTGGCCATGGTTGTATTTCGCCGATGATTGCAAATTGCTGCAACATCTGTTTCAAGTGATATAAACAAAATTAGCATGTCACACCAAATCTTCGATCCATCCTAAACCACATTTGTTGGCTATCCATTAAATAGTTGTTAAGATATATCTAAATATGTGTACCTGTATTTGGAACAGTAGGTAATGTCAGTGCATCGGCACCTCAGGATCATGGGGAAGACATGATGAACACTCAGGCTCATGGTGAAGACTCAGGCTCATTGTGAAGACATGATGAAGACTCAGACATGATGAAGACTCAGGCTCATGGTGAAGACCTCAATGGAAAGTCACTGTAAAACAACTTTAGTTATGATTGTAAATTCAGTTCACATTATAATTGTGGAATTGGGAAATGGTACCTAGAATGTACATGAAAGCACATACATGTTGCCCAGGAGAAAAGTACTTTCCTTGTGCAACAGGCTGCAGGCTTCAAGAGTGGAATCCTCACAATATAAATCCTAATTCTGCAGCTCCTCAAATACAGACATTACCCATCTCTTCTTTTTGGGTTTCACACTGGGCGTCAAATGTTTTTTAGTTAATTACAAGTTGAGGTTCTTGGGCGCAGTTAAAGTTTAATTAACCAATAAGAATAAATCTCTTCTGCCTCCCAAGAGGCTCTGCCTTCAAGACATATTTGTGTAGCAAAAATGTCCAGTCTGGCAGAATGCAGGCAACCACACTGTACCAAAAGAGGAGAGTCAAAATTAGTTTCCCCTATATTGACTCAACACTGGTCGCCTGCCATGCAGCTGTGTTGTCCCAGTGTTAACATATTCTGAGAGATTTTAATTTCCCTTCAGGGAACAACAAGTCCTAATATTTTCTATGAGAGGCATCTATGTGTGTATCAGGTCCAAAGCTGGAAGGACCAGGCCATGCTAAGCCATGCTACTGTGCTGTTGTTCCTTTACAGCCCAACATTAGCCTCTTACTTCTGGTGATTGCATTAATGCTTCAAAAATGACATGGTGGTGTTAGTATGTGGAGATTATCCTGATGAACAAAACGTGTAAGTATCATAAACATATGTTTGCCACAGAGATTATTTTTCCTGCAATATACCGGAATCATATGGAAAAATCCCATTGCTTTTTGTCGAGGGAGCCTTTGCGATGCCAACTTCCAATACGTTAATACTGCACAACTCTATTACACATTTGCTGAAATTGTCATAATTATTTTAGAAGACTCAGGCTCAATGAGTCCCTGATGTCCTGGGCCCAAAAACGTTGTATATCACACAGGCTCCGCCCTCTACTGGACTCTATGGGTACTACTCTCTATCATGCTATGCGGGCATTCACCTACTGAGTTGCATAAACGTAGCCGGCCAATCGGGGCGAGCCTACCTGAATGCGCGCGCAGGCCCACAGTATATAAGGCGGCTACGCCTCCCGACTGTCATCCTTTTTCTCTTCAGCGAGCAGCAACAACTGAAAAGAAAGCTAAACGTAAAGAAGATAAATAGGAAAATAATATGCACTCACCACTCCTTGAAACTCGGCCTTGCCCTGGCTTAATTGCGGGCGCTGATCCCCACCGCCTGTGCTTCGAGTGTTTGGGGCCCGACCACGCTGGGGAAGGCATCAAACATTCTCCGTCCTGCAGTGCCTGTCGTGCGCTCCCGCGGCTCAGACGCCAACATTGCCTGGAACACTTCCAGGCGCAGTACGTCTCGCAGGACGAGGCACAGGACCAGGAGGAGCTCGAGGTGGTGGAAATGGAGGACCAGGAGGGGGCCGAGGAGGTGCCATTCGTGTTCGCCATTCCGGCGGGCCGTTGGCCCCGTTTGTCGAGGAGGAGGAAGACGAGGACTTCTCGATGTCGGGCGCTTCTGGGTCCGGCGTCCACGAGGGTCCACCGCGCAGGTCTGCCCGTCAGGATTTCCCACTGGTGATGGCCATGGCGGCGGAGTGTGTGGGTCTACCGCTCCCCCCTCCGCTACCGCCCAAACCGGTGAGCCGCCTCCGTCAGGGGTTTTATGGCCCGGTTCAGCCAACCCAGCCGGCCTTTATTTCGCCCCCGTTGCCGGATATCTGGCAGTGTGTGGAGGCGACGTGGCGGCACCCTCTGAGAACGAGGGCTCCGGTGGCTGGCATGGCGGGATTGCTCAGGGTGCAGGGCCACACGGACACGGCGTGTCCAGGTTCCCCCCCCCTCGATGAGAGCCTGGCGGCCCATCTGCTCCCACAGGCAGCTGGTTGGAAAAAAAACCCTGCCCCCGCTGCCTCGTGACCGTGAATCGCTGGAGAATCTTGATAAGATATTCTGGCTTGGGGCACAGCTGGCGGCGGCGGCCAATAATCTGGGCGTGTTAGGGGTCTCGCTGATCACACCTCAGCAGGAAGCCCCCGCCTCCCCGTCTCAAGAAGACCGGAGTGATTATTTGGGCCGCTGCATCGGACAGATGAATAATCTGGTCCATGGTGTAGTCACCACAGTTGGCCGTGTGATGTCCCTGGCCATAGTGGGATCACGCCACGTGTGGTTGGGACTCAAGGCGCTCTCCAAGAAGGACCGTGATGATCTCCTTGGAGCCCCCGTATCCACGGAAGGGCTCTTCGGATCGATCACCTTGGTCACGCAGCGCTTCAGCCGGTTGGATGAAGAAAGAGTGCAGCTCAGCCGTATGCTGCCGCTGGCTCTTCCTCAGCGGGGTGAGCATGAAGCCATGGTAAGAAGGAGAGAGAGGCGCAGGTACAGAGCACCCACGGCTACCGCTGCCTCTCCTGCTCCCTCGGCTGGTTCTGCAGGGCGGAACTCAATTCCAGCACCCGCAGGGTCAGGCCGGGCGATCCCGACGGGCCTCTGTCCCGGCTCCGCGTCAGCAGAGGGCTTCGGGATGGGGTGCACCATCCTCCCGGAGATGACGGGCGGTGGGAGGAAGTGTCCCGGCGGAGATGGCTTTCTCCACCCAGGACGCGAGGGCGAATCCCGCCTCCTCCCTCTATGATGTTTCAGTGAAAAATGCCTTTAATAAAGATGATTGCATCTTTATTATCTTTATGCATTCCTCTCCACAAATCCACTCTTCACCATAATGTTGTCTGAGTGTGATAAACCGCAGGAAGTGCTATCAAAGCACTATGTGAGTGCAGGGGCATTATGACCGGCGTATTGTTGTTAGGAGACCTAGCATGAAAACTCAGATTAATGCTTTTTTCTCTCTGGGTGGAAACTGCATATGGCGGAGCGCTCGCTCCCACAAGAGCGTGCCGCGGTGCGTTCAAGGACCTCAGTGGAAAATCGGCCCTTTCTGTCTCAGCCCCCCATGGGCCAAACTTCCTTTTATGGAGGGTTTGGCGGCGGTGTGGGCCACCAGAGAATACCACAGCTTCTTAGCCGCGGCTCCACAGCTGATTGCATGTCCCCTAATGCAGTGTTACGGGGAATGGAAGCTCAGCTGTATACTGACAGAGTGGATGGACAGGACACTGAGACTGGGTTATTCACTCCAGTTTTGCAGCGTCCCTCCTCCATTCAGGGGCATAAGAGAGGCACATCTATCATCCCAAGAGGCAGAGATTCAGGCCCTGTTGCAAAAACAGGCGGTGTCTGTTGTGCGCACAGGACAGGGAGAAGGGGCATTATTCCATGTACTTCCTGGTTCCCAAGAAGACAGGAGAATTCAGGCCCATTCTGGATCTCCGCAGCCTGAATCGGCACATTGCCTGCAGAAAGGTCCTATATATAACTATAAAACAGTTACTGGGGCTAGTGCAGCCGGGCGATTGGTTCACAACCATCGACCTGAAGGACGCTTACTTTCATGTCGAAATTGCTCCAAAGCTCAAGAAGTATTTGCGTTTCGCCTTCCAGGGGGTAGCCTACGAGTACAACAGACTACCGTTTGGCTACTCCCTATCCCCACGCACGTTCAGCAAATGTGTGGCCACAGCGCTTCAGCCGCTGCGCGACCATGGCATGAGGGTCTTCTTTTATCTAGACGACCTCATAGTCATGGCCAGGTCCAGGGAATGGGCAATGTTTCACACAGCCCAATTGATCCTACACCTGCACCATCATGCAGACTTTGGGTCTCATAGCGGCTGCTCACTTTGTGGTGCCACTCGGATTATTGCATACACATCGCCTGCAGAGGTGGTTTATCGGCCTTCGTTTAGATCCCAAGAGGCACAAACGACGTCTGGTGACCATCCCCCCCTCAGTGGAGGGAAACCTCTGATTCTGGGGGTCCCCAGAGCATCTGCGGAGGGGGTCTCCACTGGGGCGAGTGACCTCCTACATCACGGTCTTCACAGATGCATCCGTGACAGGATGGGGGGGAACCAGCCTAGAGAAAGCTGTAGGTGGTGGCTGGCCTCTGACAGAGGCTCGGCACAGCAACCTCCTGGAGCTGCAAGCAGTGATGTTGGTCCTACAGCACTTCAAACCCTTAATACAGGGCAAACAGGTGCTAGTGAGGAGCGAAAACCGCACCACAGTGGCGTACATCAACAGGCAGGGCGGAGTCCGCTCCGTAGCCTTGTTGACCGCAGCAGAGAACCTGTGGTTGTGGGCTTCACAGAATGTGTTGTCTCTAAGGGCCCTGCACATCCCGGGACGGGAGAACGGGGGGGCCGACCTCATGTCAAGAGGCGGGCCCCTTCCAGAAGAGTGGAGGCTTCACCCGGAGATGGTGAAGCAGGTCTGGACTCAGTTCGGGGGAGCGGCAATCCGCCCTTGGGCGTGGATGCATTTGCACACGAGCCATGGCCAAGAAAGCTGCTTTACGCCTTTCCACCACTGCATCTAATTCCCCCCCTCCTGGAGAGAGTGAGACGGGAGCGTCTGTCAGTCATCCTAGTTGCCCCAGGTCGCCGCTTGGCGCTGTGGTACGAGGAGGTGACACAGATGATGGTGGGCCAGCCCTGGATGGTTCCTCAGGTCTGGGGGGCGCTGTCTCAGGAAGCAGGTGCGATAGGGGTGTTACCCACTCTGGGCCAACCTCTCCAGGCTTGGCTCCTGAGAGGGACAGGCTGAGACAGGTGGGGCTATCTGACAACGTTATTCAGACTATCCAGGCAGCAAGAGCGGGATCCACCACAGCCTGTTGCAGGCCGAAGTAGGCGGGATTCCAGCGATGGTGTGAAGAAAGGAGTCTAGAGCCTCTATCGTGTACGTTGGGCTCTATTCTGTCCTACTTACAGATATTGGTGGACAGGGGGCTGGCTCATTCCACAATTAAGCTGTATGCAGGAGTTCGTTCAGGTCAAGGGCTATTCAGTTAGGTGGCTTTAATTTTCCACCCCATATTGGGGCCAGGGAGGCTAAATTGCACCTCCTCTGCCCGGTGCGTGCGCTGGCATGTTATGTAGAGTGCACGGCTGCCATTAGGCGCACTGATCAGCTGTTTGTGTGCTTTGGGGATGGTGTGGCTGGAAAAGCTCTCTCAAAGTGGCGCCTGACAGGATGGCTCTGAGAGTGCATTACACATGCCTATGGACGGGCGGGGAGAGCCCTCCCCACTGGGGTCAGTGCACACTCTACGCGGGCGATGGCTGTGTCAACTAGTGTTAATTTCGTCAGCTATTTTTTTATTTAGTTTAGTTAATCTTGTGTTAAATTTCCTTTTTAGTTTTAGTCATATTTAGTCACCTTCATCCTGTTTTTATTTATTCAAGTTTTAGTCGACTAAAAGTCTGAGCATTTTAGTCTTATTTTAGTCAAAGAAAACAGTAACTATTTTAGTCAAGATTTAGTCGACTAAAAGTCTGAGCATTTTAGTCTTATTTTAGTTAAAGAAAACTAATTATTTTAGTCTACTTTTTGTCAATGAAAACTGTTGAGTCTTTTTTAGTCATCAGATTAGAACATTTCAGTCAAACTAGTCTAGCCAAAACCAATAATTTGTCATTATAGTCAAACTTATTTCACAATAAGATTATATCTTGTCCTTATTTGATGAAAAACACAGGTTGAATGATTAAGAAAGCAGCTTTGCAGAGAGTATATGGTCAGGTTTGGGGTGTTTTTCCTTATGGCCACATTGCATTACATTCGCTTTTTTTCTGTTGTAGCGAAAATGGGCCCAAATATCACATCGTTTCTTTCTCCCAAACAGTGGTGGCGTTAGACTTTTTCGTTGTCAGTCATTTTGACGGACAGGATCGTAACATTTCCGTCATAATCCATTATTACCCGTCGAGTCTGTACACAACTCGTCACTCACTCGCGCTGACGGGAGGGGGTATTCGGTTAACGCGACCACTGCTCCCAAGCCCTGTTGTTGCCATTTTGTTTTCTGTTAAATAAGGTTAGTTAGACCATGAGTTAGACCCGAGTCTTCCTGACAGTTCACAGTGTGCCGCTGGCCCGGTGTAAATGTACCGCCGCGCGCAGCACAGACACACAGCCGCAGCACCGGAAATGGAACTGCTGGGAGAAAAACTGACTATCAGAGATGTAACGTTATCTTTGATAATATTTCGTCTCCTAATTTTTCGTCAAGTAAAGAGAGATTTTGGCATAGTTTTTATTTAGTCATTTACATTTTCGTCTCCTCACTTTTCGTCAACGATATTGTATGTTGATTTCATTACAGTTATTGTTTACTGCCGTCGGTGCCGTCTCATCATCGTCTCGTTTTAGTCATGGAAAAAAAGGTTGTTGACGAACATATTTCGTCATAGTTTTAGCCAACAAAATGAACACTTGTGTCAACAGCCTTATTCAACGGCGTGAGTGTGGAGGATATATGCACGGCGGCGTCTTGGTCTACGCCAGGCCCCTTCATAAAGTTTTATCTCTTGGACATGTCTGGCTCCTTCTCGTCGTCTGTGCTGGCCGGGGCAACACATGACTGGTGAGAGGGGGGGGGGGGGGCTGTGGGTCAGTAGGTGGCTGACTCCCCCTGGGATAGAGTGCACTTATGTTTTTCCCATGCTCCTTAGGGACCTGGGGAACATGATGCACAGTAAGCTCCATACAGAGTCTTCCGCACTATTTTTTCCATGCACAATCTACACAAGGTAAGCGTGAGTGTGCCTTATCCAAGCTGCGGCCCCGACTTCTCCAGGGTCACAACCGGATGGGAGGAAGTGGGGGTGCGGTGGCTGTTAACCAAAGGCCGGTCGGTGGCAGTGTGATGGGTCGATGTTGTTGGACGACAGGGCGTTTATCCATCGGGGCTCCACCCACTTTACCCATAGAGTCCAGTAGAGGGCCTGTGTGATATATAACGGGGGGTTACGTATTGTAACCCTAGTTATATAAGCACAGGCGGAGCCCTCTACTTGGGGGCCCTGTCTTTCCTATGCCGCTCGCTGAAGAGGGTGTAGGATGACAGTCGGGAGGCGTAGCCGCCTTATATACTGTGGGCCTGCGCGCGCATTCAGGTAGGCTCGCCCCGATTGGCCGGCTACGTTTATGCAACTCAGTAGGAGAATGCCCGCATAGCATGATAGAGAGTAGTACCCATAGAGTCCAGTCGAGGGCTCTGCCTGTGCTTATATAACTAGGGTTACAATACGTAACCCTCCGTTTTCCCATTCCGCAAATCGGCGTATCTTTTTTAATAAATAAACTACCCAGTAAAACATTTTTATATCCCTTATTTAAATCATTGAGGTCTGAATTCTTTTTTTATGCGGCCGGCAAAAGCTGAATCGCAAGTTATTCTCCCTCTTCATTAATTTGACTAACTAAAGTCCCCGCATGATCAGAATCAGAAACAGGTTTAGTGCCAACTAGGTTAACACATGCAAGGATTACAAAAAGTAAGAGAAACCACAAAGTAAAATAAAAACAATTAAAACTATTATATGTTAAGATATAGAACATTATTTAAATTAAATCTGTATATACTAAAAAACTTTGTGCAGTATATTATTGCAAAGTACTTGTTATGTGCAGTATTGTTATGGAAGTGGATGAGAGGTAGCTTGTGTGCACATTTGCAAAATATTGGAGGGTTGAGCAGAACTGGCAGCACTTAGATTAAATATATAAAAATAAGATATTCTTTGCGTAGTGTGCATTAATGTAATGCCTATACATCAGAGCTGATGATCACTGCAGCCCTTATCCTTGGCTTTGGCTGTGGCTGCAGCGTACCAGATGGTGATGGAGGAGGTGAGGATGGACTCCATGATGGAGGTGTAGAAGTTCACCATCATCATCTTTGGCAGGTTGAGCTTCAACTGCCTCAGGAAGAATATCCTCTGCTGGGCTTTTTTGATGAGGGAGCTGATGTTCTGCTCCCATTTGAGGTCCTGGGCGATGATGGTGCCCAGGAAGCGGAAAGACTCCACAGCAGTTACTGAGGAGTCACACAGAGGGATGGGGGCGGGTGGGGCTGCGTTCTTCCTAAAGTCCACAACCATCTCCACTGTCTTGAGAGTGTTGAGCTCCAGATGGTCAATCTGGTACTTTTTTAATCTACAGTCGCTCCATGACTTCATGCGCCGCTGATCAACGCTGTATCCAGTTCTCTATATATACATCATGACTCCATCCAACACAGTCATCAGCCGTAGTAACTGTGGATCTTATGATGTGGGACTGTAGTGTGAAGGGGTGTGAAGAGGACTGGGGGGGAGAAAGAGAAATGTAGTGCTGTAGTACACCAAAAAAAGTATGTATCACTCCAGGTTAGTGCTTTTGTTTTTTACTTGTACTCTACGCAGACACTGGTATTCTGGGAAAAACAAAGCCCCTCACTATGACTCTGACAAAAGCTTTCTCCTTAAGCACCATCGCCCCGGTACCGGGGGAAAAAAAACGCATCATCTGCAGGACACAGCGTCTGAGGGCTTCTTAATATTTAATAAACTATGAATGTTTTATATCCATCAACTTCCTCAACCTCAACGAGAGCAAGACCGAGGTCATCTTTTTTGGACCGCAACCTCCAGCCTCTCCGGTTGATATTCTGGGCTCTATCAAAAAAAACATCCTCCCCTCGGTCATGAACCTTGGAGTGACCTTCACTAGCACTTTTAAATTCGACAAGCAGGTCAGCACCGTAGTAAAATCCTGCTTTTTTTAAATAAGACTATTGGCCAAAACCAAGTCGTATTTATCTTTTAATGACTTAGAAAGGGTTATTAACGCCTTTGTAACCTCGAGACTGGACTATTGTAACGCTCTGTATGTGGGTATGGACCAGGCCTCAATTAAACGCTTACAGCTAGTCCAAAACGCTGCTGCACGTTTGCTGACTGGCCACAAAAAGCGCGACCACATCACCCCTATTCTGGCCTCACTACACTGGCTTCCAGTTCGGTTCAGAATTGATTTTAAAATCCTTTTATTTGTTTTTAAAGCACTAAATGGGCTGGCTCCGGCCTATATAGCTGAACTGCTCCAGCGCTACACCCCAGCCAGAGCTTTAAGGTCTGCTGACCAGCTGCTGCTGATAGTGCCCAAGACCAGGCTAAAAACCCGAGGGCACCGAGCCTTTGCAGCAGCTGGCCCTAGGCTCTGGAACACTCTGCCCCTCCATGTGAGGTCGGCCCAGACCCTAGGGGTTTTTAAATCTAAACTAAAAACACACTTCTTCTCTCTGGCTTTCTAGTTAGAGCGGAGCACGACTCCTGACTTTTCCGTGTGTTTTATTTTTATTTTGTTTTTAAGATATATCTGTTGTAATTTATTGTCGTTTATTGTGATTTGTAGTAATGTGTTTTTATTACATGTACAGCACTTTGGCTCGACCAAAAATCGCTTTTAAATGTGCTATATAAATAAAACCTGATTTGATTTGATTTGATGTAACGGGAAGAAACTCAGCTAACTGATCTTTTTTTTATATTTATTTTTAACAAACCACAAAGCTAGCGCTGAGCCTCTAAATTAGCCACGAGCGAAAAAATGCTAACGCATTACTGCACAGAAACTCACTCATAACACCTGTGTTACTTATCGTAGCTGCACGTCCAACCCATCGATTAGCATCGTGAGAAGACACAGAATCGATCGGTACCTACATTATCACTCCATGAACTCGCGACTTTATAAACAAAAACAGACATCAAAACATGTGGCGCTAGGTAGCTAAAACGGCAAAATGGCTTACCTTTGTCGTTGTCTGGTCAAAAGTGGTCTTCAATGGCATTAAAACGATAAAAACGCTGCTGAAGGTTAATCCATAGGTTAATCCAATGTGTCTGTGTCACTTTGAAATGATTTCTGATAATCCATAAGCAATAAACCGACTTTCCCGTTTTCAGATGTCAGAGCGAGAGATAGGTTCGCTCTGGCCAAAACTGCATGCGCGAAGCCCCCACTTTTTTTTGTTAATGTTGGTGTGTATGTGAAAATCCCCCTTCGATTCTATTGGCTAACGGTTAAAAAGAGATGTCAATCACCAAAATCGACCAATGGGTTCCAGAGAAACGGCAAAAACGCCCATTTTCACCCAAATCACCCCAGAGGTGGAGTTTTCTTTGCTAAACCTCTCTAAAAAGGTCAAATGTCACTTGTTTTGCATCAATCTTGATACAGGGTACTTATTATATGTTGTACTTTGGATTCCTAAAACGTTTAGTCTACCTTACCATCATCCAAGGGTGGTTTTCACTATAAGTAAAAAAGAATGTTTGGACGGACACTATAATTTACAGTTTTTTACTATGTTGACTATGTTAAAATAAAAAACATCTATATTGATTCTGACTCTTCTACATCCAACTCACAGGTTTATCATTACTTTGAGAATAAAGATGATTCATTTTCCCCTTTTAGAAGTGTAGTTATGGTCATTTGTTCTGGAAATGTCATTTTCGAGCCTGAGACCTGAAAAACAGGCTTGGGGCTTAACAGGTTAACTACCTACTCAGCTACTGTACTCGTAATTCTTATTTTTCTTAGCAGTTGTATTTATAAAAATACCAAAATATCTCCCAATCTTGCAGTTTCCCTCGACTACACTATTTTGTTGTTGTTTGTTTTTCAGTTTTTGGCCGCAACTTTATTGTTTTTAGATCATTCTCAGCGTCCATATCAACCATGCTTCTCTGCCAGAGCAACACTTTTCAAGGTTAATTAGTAGTGCTAGAACTCTAGCTGTACTTTTCCTTAAAGCAAATAGACAAAGTTAGCGTCCAGCTGGTTAGCATAGCCTGTCATTTAGCAGCTAGAAATTGTCTTTTAATCAACAGTGGGTGGACACCAGTGGTGTAGTGCAGTGGTTCCCAACCTGGGGGACGCGCCAGGCCTCAGATGATTTGAGGCCAAATATCATATTTAGACTTTTTTCTTTTCTTTTTTTTTACATTTTCTTTTTTTTACATATAATTGTAACGCAATACATGATTGTCACTAAAAGCCTTGTCTCTACATTACAATAAAATATAAGAAATAATTGATTATTTAATTTGAATAAAGATTCAAGATAGTAGCTATTATAGGCATAAAAAGACAGAAATGTATAATTCTTTCTTTAATAGAAATGTTTCTTCTGCCCGTGAAGTGTCCAAACCAGGCTTGTCTGGATAAGCGCATTTTTAAAACATAGTCATTGCCCATGTCGGTTTCAGATTATTTGTCACAGTTGCTCCGATCAGATCGGTCTCCTCCATTTTGTAGATTATTTACGACTTTTGAATCCACATAAACACATCGGCAAAATCCGGTTTACTTTGAGCATGTGTTTTAAACAGTTTAATCCCTTTGTGAATTGTTTCCACTTGCGCCGTCCTTTAATTTCTTCATACAGCGGGAATCCACATGAATTCATCCTGAGTCCAATAACCATCAAAGTCACTCCAATAGTGCTCCTTAATTACGCTTTCATCCTCCTTTAACAAGGAGTACAAAGTACAAAATACTTCACATTCATCCAGTTTGTGACAGCAGTTGTAGCATTTTTGAGACTTTTAAACTTTAATTACCGCTGTTGCGATGATTGATCATGAAAGTGTTCTCAAAGCTGGTAAAGGTGCAGCTAGTTTGAATGACTTTGTATACTGCAGGGTAGCTTGTGAATTTACTCCAGGTGGAACTAAAGTCTGATTTAACACTTGATTATATTTCACATCATTCATCCACATCTGTAAAGTAACTAAAGGTATTAAATACATGTAGTGGAGGAAAAGTACACCCTTTACATCTGAATTGTAGTGGAGTAGAAGTACAAAGTAGCAACACATTGAAATACTTAAAGGTGGGGTAGGTAAGTTTGAGAAACCGGCTCGAGATACACTTGTTGTTATATTCCTTGGAATGCTCTTAACATCCCGATAGCAATGAATATATTAAATGCTTTGACAAAAAATCCATAAAAAAATGTCATCTGTGGAAGCCGTAGTACTGTAAAAAGCACGACCAATCATTTTAGCCGGCCCGGCTAAAATAACTGGATGGCCTACCTGCCTGTCAGCCTTCCATCGGGGCACAAACTTATCTGGTGCCCTCATTGGTCATGTGCGCGTTCGTGTGTGTTGGAGGAGGGGCTCTGTAAGGAAGTGGCAGATTTTCTCCGGTTGTGTATTTTCAAATTCTAGCGATCTCGAGCCGGTTTCTCAAACTTACCTACCCCACCTTTAAATAAAGTACAAGTATCTCAAAATTGTACCCAAGTATAGTACTTGAGTTTATGAACTTAGTTACTTTACACCACTGGCTATAAAGATAGAAAGACTAAGCTTTGCACAGAGGCATGAAAATACATTTTCAAAATGCTCAACAGTCCTGCCAAAATTATAAACTGACTGCTACACAATTAAAATAAATGCTTTTATATATTTCTATTAGATGTGACTCTTTGGCGTTTCTGTTATTATTAACACTGCTGCTTTAGTTGTTCTGACTGCTAAAATCCTGTTATTCCTCATTTTAAAGCCGATATTCCGTGGGGTCGGGGGCTCGGATCCTTGTCACCTTTTTCATACCTGATGAGTTTGCATCCCTGACTACAGTTGCTTTAGCGTGTAGAAGCTGGTAAGCCTACTATTTGACTTGTTTTAGATAAGCACAACATGTTTCATATGCTTGCAGACCTTATTTTCCTGTTCCATGTTAAAATTAACAATTTTCAGTGGTACCGCTGAGAAAGAGTAATTTGTTTTGGTCATGGAAAATTAGGTAAAGGTCATGGAGAAGTCATGGAAAAGTCATTGAAAATCATTGGTGAAAAAGTGTATGAACCCTGACTTTGGCACATGGCCAGTTGGAGCAGCATGCCTGACCCAAAAGCTACTGTGGCAGTGAAAATGATTGTCAAATTCCAATAGCATCGTATTTGGCTCAGAGGATCGTTTCTCCAGAGAGAGGGGAGGAAGAAAAGGGAGGAAGAAAAGGGAGAGTAGGAGGAGGGCTGCTAGTGCAGACTTCAGGCTCCAGCAGGAGGCTGACAGCACTCTCCACCCCTCTAATTTAAGAGAGTAAAAGAGTAATTACACAATAATTTTACCTCCACCTCCTCCCTTGAGTACTGCGACTCCTCCCAGCCCCCCCCTCCCCTCAACCCCGCCCTGGCCTCCATGGAGGGCCTCCTTATCCACAATGCATCTAAATCTGGCTGCATTTCCACTCATGGTGGTTTAGTCAAGAAGTGTTTCTGCCTTTATATGTAACATGAGAGACTGAGAATTTCACTCATAACTAAAAATCCAGCACTTAAAAAGTATTTCATTGTGTGGATGCAAATTTGTCTGAGAATTTGGAACCCTGGGAACCTTTTTTTAGAAAGACTGATGAAAGAAATGTAGAGGGATGGATTTAACTGAGTTTTAGAAGATGGTAAATCATAGGCTGAACAGCATGCAACAATGTTCTGTGTTAAAGCTCAGAATCAATTTCCTTCCAGCAATACCCTCGCAACGATGGGATTTCAGTAAAGATGTTTTGCTGTTATAAACGGCCTGACCAGTTTCTCAATTTGTATTTCTGAGCAGGGTTTACTAGTCAATACCATATATGCTAAACTGTAATGAAGCAACACTTGATCTACTGCGACGCTTATGGCCCAGTACGCTGGAGTACTACCCAACTGCAATCTACTTATGACACGAATAAGGTACTTATGTCTGTTTTCTAATTACATAAAACTGAACAATTAATGCTGTCAGATAGCTCAGTGGTTAGAGCTGCGGACAATATACAATGTCCACTGCCCAGTATGAATGTTCGAATCTGGCTCGACAAACTTCTGGCCAATGTATTTTGGCTCCCTGTAGATGTGCAATCTAATGAAGTTTTTTCACGTAATAAAGCTTCAACCAGTTATATTATAAAAATACAAATAAACAGAGGAATTGAATGAAACCCTCTTTATCTGTCACACACATGTATGTACATGACCACAGCACAGACAGTTCAATTTGACCTTGAATTTTACCCATCCAGTACCAGGACCAGTGGACAATGCACAACCTGTGGAGCAGTGGGAGGGTCTGGTGCCTTGCTCAAGGGCACCACGGCCTGGGAGGTGAACTAGGACCTCTCCAAGTACCGGTCCACACTCCTTACTTTTGGTCGGTTCTGGGACTTGAATTGGCAACACACCGGTTCCCAAGCCAATCCCTGCAGACTGAGCTCCTGCCTGAGGATTTAATGGAATTGTACAGCCATGAAAAAGTATTCAGAAACTCATAATAAATGTTTGTACAAGGAGTACAGCATTTGTATGAAGGTAAATGGAGTTTATTTGGGTTTCAGTTGGAACTACATGGTGAATGTGGCTGCAGCACTTTATAATTATGATGGCAGAGCCAGATGTTTGCTACTGTACATTGTGGCTGACAAGAAATCATAGGCAAATCATTAAAAATAGAACATCAGTTGTGTTTGGAAACATTTTTTAAATATAACACTATGCTAGCACTGGTTAGTCCGAACCACAAAGATGTTGGCCCTGATGACAGAGGGGGCTGCGTAGAGAGGGGGGGTGTGGGAGAGGAGCTGTGACGGGCGGGGCTGCTATGTTTCTATATGAAGCTTTCTAATGACAAGGCGTCTTGGAGTTTGATGATATAAATAATTCTTCAAGCTGTTCCAAGCAAAACCCTGGAAAGACTCCACCATATCTGCCTAAAATGACAGGGTGGCTGGAAAGTGGGTTGGTGGGTGTGTCTCTGTCTGTGTGTTTGCGCGTCAGTTAATTCACACACTGGGGACAGATTTACTGTTTAACTTGTTCTTTCTTGTGCTTCTGTGTCACAGATGTTTCTCATGTTGAATAACCCATCAAACATGCATCATCCTCTACTGTACAACTGTGACAGATTTACAATCAGAAAGAGTTGTCTCACATTCTCTGTAACCAGCGACTGTGCTCCAAAAACACTGAGTTTACCCCATAATTCAAAATCCTGTTTCTGCTAAAGAAAATACTGACACAGATGTTTGCCTCGTGGTGACACAAGGAGACTCGGCTGTGAATACATCAAATAACAAGAACCACATTTTTACAGAGGATCCATTTCAGTGACACAAACCTTCTATTTGATTCCTTTTTGTTGTGTGTAACCAAACTAGCTGTGGCATTCAAATGTTTTCTTATATTACCATGTTTGACTGTGACTCTGACCATCCACTCATACGTCCACCTGAACCAGCTGTAATATGGTGCTCAAAATAAAGTACACATTAAGAAGGAAATGCTGCTGAAACAGAAACGCTTCTGTACTCGCTGTTTAAATGTGTGTGTGTGTGTGTGTGTGTGTGTGTGTGTGTGTGTGTGTGTGTGTGTTTACTTCTTTGACAGAATCAGAATTTTCCTCTGCAGTAGTGAAAGTGACATCGCAGGCAATGATCCTGTATTTTTCAGACTTAGACATGTTGACACCATATAAGATTTGTTAAATGTGTTTGTTTCCATATAAGGCTTAGTGTACGGTGTCCAAGAGGTGCAAACACGTCACAACTGCCTCAAACACTTCCGTTAGGAGAACCGCCCGGCAGATTTAAAAAACAATGCACACAAATGTTCCAAAACATGCAAATGCAGAATCCTCTTCACCGACTTCACAAAACATTCACAGTGTATACAAAAAGTGCTGCAAAAACAAACTCTGCAAATACAAAACTCGGCAAGAAGCTGAAAAAAATCCAACGGAAACCAGGGGACACTAAAAAGCTGGGACCGGAGCGCTTGGACACGTTCAGGATTATAAAGCTGGACAACTCTCTGTTGGCAGAGTTAGTCTGTCTCATAAGTGTTTGTGTGTATATTTGAAATGACTAGCTTAGCTACGTTAGCTAGTTAGCTTACAGCAGATACCCCACTGGTGGAGTAACTCTGATGTTTGTAGGCAACGTATAAAAGCATGGCCTGAGGTGTGTCGACATCTTACTGCAGCTTTATGAAGGAGCTAGCTGATCCAATTGCCCAATACAAACCCCGCCCACCCGAAGAGAATAGAATAGTGTGTGTTTCCAACGTTAAGCTACAGTGTGTGACAGCCCGAGTTCTGCCTCAGTGTTTTATGGATAGGAGGCTGGAGCAGAACAAATATAATCCCTGAGCCTCCTGTTGATGTCAGAGAGCAGGGAGCTTTGTTCCTCTGCTGCCACAACACCATGACGCACATTCTGTGTGCATATAACATGATTTATACATGAAAATTGTATATAAATGATGCTTGTAAGCAACATTGTGTTCGAGTGTAACAGATTCCAGAAGCTCATTTTAACAAAGTCTCATTGCTTCCAACCAAATAAAAAAAATTATTCACAGAAGAATGATCACAATAAAGTATATTTAGTTTGTATTCCCACACGGCGGGAACATTTCATGCACTAAAGCTTAAAACAAGTGTAGCTAATCAGCCATGTAAATACAATCTATTTTTATTCTCCATTGTTTCTTGAAACACATTTGCAATCAGCAAAGGTATTTTATTATTGGAATATTTTAAACGTGCATGACTCCCATCAACATGGCTAAGCTAAATGTGGCTAATGTTCAGAAAGATTACGTTTACATCTCATTTAGACACTCGTTAGCAGCCGCAGTTTTTATGACACATTAAAGTTTAAGACGTTCACCAGTGGGGTATTTACTGACATATTTTATGTTGTGGAAAACATTCTTTATTTGCCTCAGCTAATGTTAACCACAGATCTTATTCCAGGTTTCTAACTTAAAACACATTAAAAAACCATTGATTTTGAGACGTTGGAACTCGAAGTGGTAAAATGCTGACTCATTTCCAAGTTGTATGACTTATTCCTGCACAGTTGTTGTGTATTACATTACATTACACAGTGTCATATCATATTTAGGGCTGTCACAGTATCATATTTTCAATACATGATTATCATGGCCAAAAGAGTTCACAAAAACAATTTATTGTTTCAATTTATATATATATATAAATATATTGAAATCAATACAATTCCTGTTACTAATCTTTGTGTGTAAACATAACTAACCCATAATGTTCAATATTCTGCATACAGTGTGCAGTCAACCTCGATAATCAACCACACATCCTTACAAAGGGTCAGGTGTGTTTGATCAGCTGAAGGGTGTGGGGCAGTGAGAGCACTTGGGGAGTGGATCCGCTCAAAGCCTCTTCATCTCATAGTAGCTCTTGTCTGAGGGTTTTGGCCCGAGAGGCAGACTTCACAGTGCCCTGCCTCTCTGCTGCTCTCTATTAGCTTAACATCAGCATGCAGGCTACTGACAGCAACATAACACTTCACCCACACTGATGCCAGGCTGATAACAGGAGAACCCTTCATATACCTCGCGCTGCACACTCCAAAAGGACCTTTTTCATTCTGTTCATGTTTATCGATGGCTCAGCTTTGTAGTACAAAACATAGTCAAGACATCCCATCCCTCCATCTTTCCTCATCTGCCCATCCAATCACAGTTATCCTTCAGTCCCGTTTAATGTCTGCACCCCCCCCGGGGTCAGTGCTGAATTCATCTCTCTGACGAGGACTTCCATCAGCCAATAGCTGGAGGCTGCTCCACTCATTACTACACTTTATTCATTCATAGACTTCTCCCAAGGAGGTGGAGAGCTAAGAATATGCAGAACATTATTAACTTGTTGATTACATGGCTTAGTTGAATACTCAATTCTGATTGGTCAATTCGGACATTTCGGAAGTTATTAATTTCAAAGAGAACACTGAGTCTGCCTCCTTCCTTTCATTTTCTTGGAGGAGCAACACATCTATGCTACAGAGCACAATAAGATTACACCTAATAATATAATCTTCTGCAATAGCCAAATGAAATCAGGTCATTCAGTGACACGTCTGATCAGAAGGGAAGTGCCACCTGTCGTCATGTGTGCATTTGCTCAGTATGAACACAGTTTTTTACCCATGACATTGTTGGATATTTCAAAGATGTTTCTGAAACTGAAGGAAGTGCTGTTCATTCATCCTGAAGCTGCTTCAGTCACATACCAATACTAAACCATTAACAGTGCTACTGAGGGTTCTTTCACCTTTCTTCTTAAATGATTTCAGCAGTTTTTTCCTCAGCTTTTTGTCCCTGGGTTTCTCTCCCCTTATTTTGCTTGAGTGTTGTTTTAAAGATGTTATTTCCAGCAAGTTACCATTGGGACTTCCCCCTCAGCATGAGTGCAGGTAGGGCATTTAGAGAAAGGAGCTATGATGAGAATTGGATATCACAGTCCATGATAGTGCCCGCTCACGTAGTATAGGCTACTGGCTAGAGACCTCAAATAATCTTCGTAATATCTATCAAACTATAGATCATGCACTGGACGTAGATTTTAAAAGTACAATATACACTTCTCGCTAGAAATGTAATCAAAAAGCATTTTAATGGCCAAACTATCCTACAATTTATGATTTTCCTCTAAAAATAAACCGGGTGTCCGACATGTTTTTTTTTTCTCACGCTGGGAAAGTTTGCGATCACGTGACATGGACACTGCTCATTAGAAATTAATAGGGAACCATTTTGTTTTGCCTTGTGGACCAACGTAGCTATTTCACGTTTTTTGTGAGACTGGGTTGGTCATACACACTTTCTGTTGTTTTTAATGATTACTTTTTGTTTTTTGTTAATTTTGTCTATAAATAGTTTTATGTATTGACGAAATAAACACTATAATAAGTGTTTAGCTTTATCCAGTGCAATACATCTATTATTCATTTACCTGCATTCAAATGAAATAAAGGGTCAGTGCGAGGGGTAAGGCTTTTCTAACTGAAACTGCAGTCACACAGATCAGGGCCAGAGGGAATGGGAGTGACTTTGTAAAGGAGAGATTAGACATGATGAGACAAAAGTGAGAAAGGCTCCAGAGTTAGCATAATGAAAAGTGAAGTGAGATAAACAGGACAGTGAGTGTGGGCTCCGGGCAGATGAGAGGAGACCATGAGAGAGTGTGTGTATTTGTGTGTGTCATTCACGAGCCTGTCTTTGTGTTTGTCTTGCAGGAATGTCATGGAGGTGAAGTTAGTCACATAATGAGCACAAAGGCTTAAT